>NC_092158.1:13404611-13572111 GCF_045791955.1 Oncorhynchus clarkii lewisi | reverse complement strand
CAACTTTACGGATTTACATTTTAATTATCGTTTATATTTTTAGTTTTTCCCCTCACTCAACTTTTTTTTTCATTCAACTTTTTCACTCCGGACACTTTATCTGGACGTGGTTCGTCAGGACCTCCAACAGCCGAAGCTAAGTAGTAACATTAACATGATGCCTTCTAATTACAGTCGCTGTACTCATAAAATACAGGAGAACGATCGCCTTACGTTAGGCAAGGGTAATTTCAGTGTATGAAAGGATGAAACAGTGTCTGTGCCACCAGTAAGTACAGATAGTAACGTTAGCATAAATCCCCTCGCTCGGCGTCATTTCCGTTCCAATTTTCTGGAAGCTTGCTTCAGAGCTCGGGTATTTTCTGTATACCAGGGAGCTAGTTGGAAGCAGCTCTTTCAGTAGTTTAGTTGGAATAGGGTCCAGTATGCAGTACATTTTGGTGTTCCGTTTTAGGACCGCTATTGTTCTCACTATATATTTTACCTCTTGGATGTCATTCGAAAACATAATGTTAACTTTCACTGCTATGCAGATGACACACAGCTGTACATTTTAATGAAACATGGTGAAGCCCCAAAATTGCCCTCGCTAGAAGCCTGTGTTTCAGACATAAGGAAGTGGATGGCTGCAAACGTTCTACTTTTAAACTCGGACAAAACAGAGATAGTTGTTCTAGGTCCCAAGAAACAAAGAGATCTTCTGTTGATTCTGACAATTAATCTTGATGGTTGTACAGTTGTCTCAAATAAAAATGTGAAGGATCTCGGCGTTACTCTGGATCCTGATCTCTCTTTTGACGAACATATCAAGACTGTTACAAGGACAGCTTTTTTCTGTCTAAGTAACATTGCAAAAATCAGAAACTTTCTGTCCAAAAATGATGCAGAAAAATGTATCCATGCTTTTGTTACTTCTAGGTTAGACTACTGCAATGCTCTACTTTCCGGCTACCCGGATAAAGCACTAAATAAACTTCGGTTAGCGCTAAATACGGCTACTAGAATCCTGACTAGAACCCAAAAAAATTATCACATCAGTGCTAGCCTCTCTACACTGGCTTCCTGTTAAGGCAAGGGCTGATTTCAAGGTTTTTCTGCTAATCTACAAAACATTACATGGGCTTGCTCCTACCTATCTTTCCGATTTGGTCCTGCAGTAAATACCTACACGTACGCTACAGTCACAAGACGCAGGCCTCCTAATTGTCCCTAGAATTTCTAAGCAAACAGCTGGAGGCATGGCTTTCTCCTATAGAGCTCAATTTTTATGGAATGGTCTGCCTACCCATGTGAGAGATGCAGACTCGGTCTCAACCTTTAAGTCTTTACTGAAGACTCATCTCTTCAGTGGGTCATATGATTGAGTGTAGTCTGGCCCATGAGTGTGAAGGTGAACGGAAATCCTCTGGAGCAACAAACCGCCCTTGCTGTCTCTGCCTGGTCAGTTCCCCTCTCTCCACTGGGATTCTCTGCCTCTAACCCTATTACAGGGGCTGAGTCACTGGCTTACTGGTGCTCTACCATGCCGTCCCTAGGAGGGGTGCGTCACTTGAGTGGGTTGAGTCACTGACGTGATCTTCCTGTCTGGCTTGGCGCCCCCCCTTGGGTTGTGCCGTGGCGGAGGGCTATACTCGGCCTTGTCTCAGGATGGTAAGTTGGTGGTTGAAGATATCCCTCCAGTGGTGTGGGGGCTGTGCTTTGGCAAAGTGGGTGGGGTTATATCCTGCCTGTTTGGCCCTGTCCTGGGGTATCATCGGATGGGGCCACAGTGTCTCCTGATCCCTCCTGTCTCAGCCTCCAGTATTTATGCTGCAGTAGTTTGTGTCGGGGGGCTAGGGTCAGTCTGTTATATCTGGAGTACTTCTCCTGTCTTATTATTATTTGACCATGCTGGTCATTTATGAACATTTGAACATCTTGGCCATATTCTGAATCTCCAACCGGCACAGCCAGAAGAGGACTGGCCACCCCTCATAGCCTGGTTCCTCTCTAGGTTTCTTCCTAGGTTTTGGCCTTTCTAGGGAGTTTTTCCTAGCCACTGTGCTTCTACACCTGCATTGCTTGCTGTTTGGGGTTTTAGGCTGGGTTTCTGTACAGCACTTTGAGATATCAGCTGATGTAAGAAGGGCTATATAAATAAATTTGATTGATACTGTTCTCTCTTTGTCTCTCTCTTTTCACCTGCTATAATGTTCTCGATCTCTCTCTCTCTGTCTCTCTCTTTCTCTCTCTCTCTCAAATCAAGGGGCTTTATTGGCATGGGAAACATGTGTTAACATTGCCAAAGCAAGTGAGGTAGATAATATACAAAAGTGAAATAAACAATAAAAACTAACATTAAACATTACACATACAGACATTTCAAAACAATAAAGACATTACAGATGTCATATTATACATACAGTGTTGTAACAATGTACAAATGGTTAAAGAACACAAGGGAAAATAAATAAGCATAAATATGGGTTGTATTTACAATGGTGTTTGTTCTTCACTGGTTGCCCTTTTCTTGTGGCAACAGGTCACAAATCTTGCTGCTGTGATGGCACACTGGAATTTCCCCTAGTAGATATGGGAGTTTATCAAAATTGGATTTGTTTTCGAATTCTTTGTGGATCTGTGTAATCTGAGGGAAATATGTGTCTCTAATATGGTCATACATTGGGCAGGAGGTTAGGAAGTGCAGATCAGTTTCCACCTCATTTTGTGGGCAGTGTGCACATAGCCTGTCTTCTCTTGAGAGCCAGGTCTGCCCACGGCGGCCTCTCTCAATAGCAAGGCTATGCTCACTGAGTCTGTACATAGTCAAAGCTTTCCTTAAGTTTGGGTCAGTCACAGTGGTCAGGTATTCTGCAACTGTGTACTCTCTGTTTAGGGCCAAATAGCATTCTTGTTTGCGTGTTTTTTTTGTTAATTATTTCCAATGTGTCAAGTAATTATATTTTTGTTTTCTCATGATTTGGTTGAGTCTAATTGTGTTGCTGTCCTGGGGCTCTGTGGGGTGTGTTTGTGTTTGTGAACAGAGCCCCAGAACCAGCTTGCTTAGGGGACTCTTCTACAAGTTCATCTCTCTGTAGGTGATGGCTTTGTTATGGAAGGTTTGGGAATCGCTTCCTTTTAGGTGGTTGTAGAATTTAACGTCTCTTTTCTGGATTTTGATCATTAGCAGGTATTGGCCTAATTCTGCTCTGCATGCATTATTTGGTGTTCCTGGAGGATATTTTTGCAGAATTCTGCATGTGGAGTCTCAATTTGGTGTTTGTCCCATTTTGTGAATTCTTTGTTGGTGAGCGGACCCCAGACCTCACAACCATAAATGGCAATGGGTTCTATAACTGATTCAAGTATTTTAAACCAGCTCCTAATTGATATGTTGAATATTATGCTCCTTTTGATGGTGTAGAATGCCCTTCTTGCCTTGTCTCTCAGATCGTTCACAGCTTTGTGGAAGTTACCTGTGGCGCTGATGTTTCGGCCGATGTATGTATAGTTTTTTGTGTGCTCTAGGGCAACAGTGTCTAGATGGAATTTGTATTTGTGGTCCTGGCGACTGGACCTTTTTTGGAACAGCATTATTTTGGTCTTACTGAGATTTACTGTCAGGGCCCAGATCTGACAGAATCTGTGCAGAAGATCTAGATGCTGCTGTAGGCCCTCATTGGTTGGTGACAGAAGCACCAGATCATCAGCAAACAGTAGACATTTGACTTCAGATTCTAGTAGGGTGAGGCCGGGTGCTGCAGACTTTTCTAGTGCCCTCGCCAATTCGCTGATATATAAGTTGAAGAGGGTGGGGCTTAAGCTGCATCCTTGTTTCAACCCACGGCCCTGTGGGTCTTGTTTTTTGCCTATTTTAACTGCACACTTGTTGTTTGTGTACATGGATTTTATAATGTTATATGTTTTTCCCCCAACACCGCTTTCCATCAATTTGTATAGCAGACCCTCATGCCAAATTGAGTCAAAGGCTTTTTTTAAATCAATAATAAATTAAGGGGCGGCAGGTAGCCTAGTGGTTAGAGCATTGGACTAGTAACCGAAAGATTGCAAAATCAATTCCCCCGAGCTGACAAGGTGAAAATCTGTCGTTCTGCCCCTGAACAAGGCAGTTAACTGTTTCTAGGCCGTCATTGAAAATAAGAATTTGTTCTTAACTGACTTGTCTAGTTAAATAAATATTTTAAAAATACTTTGCCTTTGTTTGTTTGTCAATTAGGGTGTGCAGGGTTAATACGTGATCTGTCGTACGATAATTTGGTAAAAAGCTAATTTGACTTTTGCTCAGTATATTGTTTTCACTGAGGAAGTGTAGGAGTCAATGAAAATGTTAATGAAAATGCAGAGGATTCTCCCAAAGTAACTGTTGATGCATATCCCACGGTAGTTATTGGGGTCAAGTTTGTCTCCACTTTTGTGGATTGGTGTAATCAGTCCTTGGTTCCACATATTGGGGAAGATGCCAGAGCTAAGGATGATGTTAACGAGTTTAAGTATAGCCAATTGGAATTTGTTGTCTGTATATTTGATAATTTCATTAAGGATACCATCAACAACACAGGCCTTTTTGGGTTGGAGAGTTTTTATTTTGTCCTGTAGCTCATTCAAGGTAATTGGAGAATCCAGTGGGTTCCGGTAGTCTTTAATAGTTGATTTTAAGACTTGTATTTGATCATGTATATGTTTTTGCTGTTCTTTGTTATAGAGCCAAAAATATTGGAGAAGTGGTTTACCCATACATCTCCAATTTGGCTAGATAATTCTTTGTGTTGTTGTTTGTTTAGTGTTTTCCAATTTTCCCAGAAATGGTTAGAGACTATGGATTCTTCAATTACATTGAGCTGATTTCTGACGTGCTGTTCCTTCTTTTTCCATATTGTATTTCTGAATTGTTTTAGTGATTCACTCCCTCTCTCTCTTTCACCCTCTCCCCCTGTGTGTGTGTCTCTCTCTGTCTCTCACCTCTATGATGTAATCTCTGGGGTCGCAGGTGCTGAAGGGTCTCTTGAACAGCAGGGAGAATCCCTCAGGTGTCTGCCTGGTGTCCATCAGCTGGTAGTCCTGTTGGCTGTCCAGACTCACATGACCCTGACTGTCACTCCACGCATCCTGGAGTAACACACACAGAGAGAAACAAACACACACACAAAGGTCCGAATAAACACACATGCACGCACACACACACACACACAAAGACAGATACTAGATCAATTTTATGGACAGCAATCCACATGCTGGGCAATTGCAATTAAAGAACCCTAGAGATCTCCCAGCCAGCCAAGTATGTATTTCCATAAACATTCTGTGACATCTAACCCTAACACCAACCCTATGAGACAGCGATGCCAAGCAATGGCCAAGTGAGCGTGCAAGATGCAAGTCCCAGGAGCCAATTGTAACAACTGAATCTGTCTCCTCCAATCACATCGTTCGCATGTAAAATGCATCGAAATAGAACCAGCCATCCAATACATGTTTGTTCCACCTTGCATGATTGCTTGAGGTTGGGTCAAAGTGTAATGACTCCAAAGTAGCCACACATTTATTAAAAAGCCCAAATTAACCAGGAACGCTCCATGTGTCAGAGTTAGTTAGGCTCTGTGCGCCTCAGACTCCATTTTGAAGCAGTTTTGCTGTGCTGTTGTGACCAAAGTGGTTCTAGGATTTTAACAGAAGTTCTGAGTTATCTCTCTATCCTCATCCCTCACCCCTCTCTCCTCTTTTATCCCTCTCTCTCTCTCCACTCATCTCTCCCTTTTGGACCTACTCCCTTGTACAGGGATTCGAGGGGCCATTCAACATTAATTTGGAGAGAGGGCGCAGAAGGAAGCTAGGCAGTTTTTCACTGAGAATCAGGCAGGCAGAGAATCAGGCAGACCAGGGACGGGTCCAGGCAGAGAATCAGGCAGACCAGGGACGGGTCCAGGCAGAGAATCAGGCAGACCAGGGACGGGTCCAGGCAGAGAGTCAGGCAGACCAGGGACGGGTCCAGGCAGAGAGTCAGGCAGACCAGGGACGGGTCCAGGCAGAGAGTCAGGCAGACCAGGGACGGGTCCAGGCAGAGAGTCAGGCAGACCAGGGACGGGTCCAGGCAGAGAGTCAGGCAGGCCAGGGACGGGTCCAGGCAGAGTGTAAGGCAGACCAGGGACGGGTCCAGGCAGAGAGTTATGCAGACCAGGGACGGGTCCAGGCAGAGAGTTATGCAGACCAGGGACGGGTCCAGGCAGAGAGTTATGCAGACCAGGGACGGGTCCAGGCAGAGAGTTATGCAGACCAGGGACGGGTCCAGGCAGAGAGTCAGGCAGACCAGGGACGGGTCCAGGCAGAGAGTTATGCAGACCGCGGACGGGTCCAGGCAGAGAGTCAGGCAGACCAGGGACAGGTCCAGGCAGAGAGTCAGGCAGACCAGGGACAGGTCCAGGCAGAGGCAGGAGGAGTGAAAAGGGATGTATAATGCATGTGTGCTGCCCCACAGCAGATTAGTACAGAGAGAGAGATTTTTATTTTTTATTGTTTATTTCACTTTTGTATATTATCTACCTCACTTGCTTTGGCAATGTTAACACATGTTTCCCATGCGAGAGAGAGAGAGAGAGAGAGAGAGAGAGAGAGAGAGAGAGAGAGAGAGAGAGAGAGAGAGAGAGAGAGAGAGAGAGAGAGAGAGAGAGAGAGAGAGAGAGAGAGAGAGAGAGAGAGAGAGAATCTGTGAATGGCTGGCACACCGTTGTGACCTTTCTGCTCCCAACAGCCTTTCCCTAAGGCTGGGAAAAGAGGATATCATCCCACATAGACAGACATATGGCTTGGATAGAGGATCTCATCCCACATAGACAGACAGTAGGCTGGGAAGAGGATCTCATCCCACATAGACAGACATATGGCTTGGAAAGAGGATCTCATCCCACATAGACAGACAGTAGGCTGGGATCCTTCCTATTATAAGACTCCTGTCCTCACATGGAAAGTGAGATGTTCTTTTGAGAGCATTGCAAAATTTAGCAGACATTAAATGTTTATTTTGAGAAAGGTATATTTTCCCTTGGTGGGGGGAAACTTTTGGATGATCTTAAGATTCTACTAGTTTATTGAGTATACAGCATTTCCAGAAATTGGTTTTCACATGATGTCAACATTCAACATTCAATGTCTTTTTTTGTCCATGCAGTTTGGATCTATTAATTCCTAATCTTGTCAAAAGTTTGATATGCAACAAATGCCCATTTCAATGGCCTTATTTATTCTCTACTTTAGGATGATGTGGACACATCCTGCCTGGCAGTCTACCATCAACAGAACCAGCTCTTACGTAAAGCAATATAACGGGTACCAGCCACAATGTGGCAGATTGGCGTGTTTCTTACTCAATCTTGTTCTGGGGGCAGCTCTGCCTCGAGGGCAGAAACAAATGGGATTGGTTAAATTTAGGCAAGTAATCCTAATTGGTTAAGGTTAGGCGTTGTGCTTTCTTTCTTTCACGCAATCATTCACATTTGTTCTGCCCTGTAGGCAGCACTGCACTCTGAATCAGATTGAATAAGGAAAACCACTGAGCTACAGCATTATCCCTTCCATGTGGGAATGAAGCCCTCAACCTTGGTAAACATCACACTCTCTAATGAACCTGCCAAGTCATTGGAAACACATTGAGCCACTGTCTCTTTTATACTAGCAGAAGCACCCCTTATTGAAAGCAACAGAACAGGACCCAAATGCTATTCCCTATATAGTACACTACTTCTGACCATAACCCTGGTTTAAAATAGGTCACCTCATAGGAAATAGAATGTTATTTGGACGCAAACTAGGACTAGTGCACTTCCTTTCTCCAAACTAGGACTAGTGCACTTCCTTTCTCCAAACTAGGACTAGTGCCCTTCCTTTCTCCAAACTAGGACTAGGGCCCTTCCTTTCTCCAAACTAGGACTTAGTGCCCTGCCTTTCTCCAAACGAGGACTAGTGCACTTCCTTTCCCAAAACTAGGACTAGGGCCCTTCCTTTCTCCAAACTAGGACTAGTGCCCTGCCTTTCTCCAAACGAGGACTAGTGCACTTCCTTT
The DNA here is from genome assembly GCF_045791955.1 of Oncorhynchus clarkii lewisi. Lineage (NCBI taxonomy): Eukaryota > Metazoa > Chordata > Actinopteri > Salmoniformes > Salmonidae > Oncorhynchus > Oncorhynchus clarkii. The sequence continues at coordinate 13,564,058 of NC_092158.1, read as the reverse complement.
CCCAAAACTAGGACTAGTGCGCTTCCTTTCTCCAAACTAGGACTAGTGCCCTTCCTTTCTCCAAACTAGGACTAGTGCCCTTCCTTTCTCCAAACTAGGACTAGTGCCCTTCCTTTCTCCAAACTAGGACTAGTGCCCTTCCTTTCTCCAAACTAGGACTAGTGCCCTTCCTTACCCCAAACTAGGATTAGGGCCCTTCCTTTCTCCAAACTAGGACTAGTACCCTTCCTTATCCCAAACTAGGACTAGTGCCCTTCCTTTCTCCAAACTAGGACTAGTGCCCTTCCTTTCTCCAAACTAGGACTAGTGCCCTTCCTTTCTCCAAACTAGGACTAGTACCCTTCCTTACACCAAAGTAGGACTAGTCCTTACAATATGCCACTTCCTTACCCCAAAGAAGGACTGATGGCCGTCGTCCCAGAGGACCACCAGGTCAGCGTTGGTGAGCTCCCCGCGGTCGGACATTCCCAGGACCAGGCCATGTTTCATCTCACTGCAGCGCACCTCCAGATACAGCTCCTGGAGGGGGTAGGAGATGTTCCAAGAGAGCTGGAGGTGTCCGCGGGGGTCCAGGGGCATATGGTAGGGCAGCTGCACCGGTGTGGAGGTGGAGGTTGGGGTGGATCCTCCCCTGGAGGGGCTGGCAGCAGGATCTACCTGGTAGGAGGCTACCAGGATCACCACCAGGGTGGCTAAGACGGTCAGGTACATCAGAGTCACGTCCTGCAGCCTCAGGTTCTTGTTGAAGAGGCGCATACTGTGCAGAGACTATTGTCTGGGTGGTGGCTTGGTTAGTCGGTTGGTCAGTTAGCCGGTGTCAGTAGGATGGTGAGTTGGTTAGTTGGTTGTTTGGTCTGTTAGTCTCAGTGTAACTCAGTCCTCACAAAGAGCATCTGAAGTGCCTCATACTCTTGTCTACCAGTTGTTTTTTCACAGTAACACTCTCTTCTCTTTCTCCTTATTTCTCCAGGTGGTTCCTCATGCCAATGTCTGGTTAGTGGGTTATCCGTTTTTTTCACAGTATCCTGTCTTCTCAGTTCCTCATCTTTTTCCAACTAGTCTCTTTTTCTCTCGATTGAATGCCATCGAACACCGTCTTCTTATTTTTCTGTTTCCTGTCTCTTCTTGGTTGGTGTCTCTCCTCTGGCCTGTGTCTCTCTCTGTCTCTGCGACCTGTCTCATCCCTCTCACTCTCTTCCTAGTCTTTTAAAGGAAATCCCATGTGACCCCTGACTCTTTATCTAATTTAACGACATTATGTTTGTTGACCAAAATTCAATTGTTTTCATTAAGCCCTCGGGTCAAGCACGGTTTTCGACATCTGCCAGTCCATAATTGATCCTAATGGACCATGGACATTATCAATGGCAATCCAGACAGACTAACTGAGTTTTATTGCCTATTCAATCTCCTCTGGTTTTGGCCTCATAGGCCAATTGGGGATGTATGGCTGGATTTAAGGGAAGTCTGATGCTCAAACTCTGACCTTGGTTGCTATCTGTCTGATCAGGCAGAAGACCAGCCACAAGGTGTACGTGAGCCATTCTAGCACCGCATCACCTGACCAGTCAAAACTCTGGGACCTTTCACCATGACAACTGCTTTGAGATTATGATCTGAGGAAATAACACCAAAAAATGTTGTTATTTTAGTTTGTCGTGACATGATATCAAAACAGACTTTACGGCTCTCTGGTTAACTCTCACGTTCTTCTGCAGATGATGCTTTCATTGATTTTAATCAACAACAAATAGCACTGACAGAAAGGCCTGTAATAACGGAAACAGAAATATTCATCATTAATGAGAAAACATTTTATGAATATGCCAATGTTAGTCCTTGTAGAGTAATTATTTTATTCTGGAGTAAGACACACAATTTGCTATTTGTCCTTGTTGCTGAAAGCTGGTATCATGCTATCGATCTCACCAGGTGTTGGTTTTCAAGGAACAATCCTCCTTCACCTGGCTTTCACCTGGCTTTCAACTGGCTTTCACCTGGCTTTCACCTGGCTTTCACCAGTCTTCACCTGGCTTTCACCTGGCTTTCAACTGGCTTTCACCTGACTTTCAACTGGCTTTCACCTGGCTTTCACCTGTTTTTAACCTGGCTTTCAACTGGCTTTCACCTGTTTTTCACCTGGCTTTCAACTGGCTTTCACCTGTTTTTCACCTGGCTTTCAACTGGCTTTCACCTGTTTTTCACCTGGCTTTCAACTGGCTTTCACCTGTTTTTCACCTGGCTTTCAACTGGCTTTCACCTGTTTTTCACCTGGCTTTCAACTGGCTTTCACCTGACTTTCACCTGGCTTTCAACTGGCTTTCACCTGACTTTCACCTGGCTTTCACCTGGCTTTCACCTGACTTTCACCTGGCTTTCAACTGGCTTTCAACTAGCTTTCACCTGACTTTCACCTGGCTTTCACCTGACTTCCACCTGGCTTTCAACTGGCTTTCAGCTGACTTTCACCTGGCTTTCACCTGGCTTTCACCTGGTTTTCACCAGTCTTCACCTGACTTTCACCTGACTTTCACCTGGCTTTCAACTGGCTTTCACCTGACTTTCACCTGTTTTTCACCTGGCTTTCAACTGGCTTTCACCTGGCTTTCACCTGTTTTTCACCTGGCGTTCAACTGGCTTTCACCTGGCTTTCAACTGGCTTTCACCTGGCTTTCACCTGGCTTTTCAGGAGGCTAATTCAAACAGGAGGCACAATGTCTCTGAAGTAAAATAACATTAACCCTCACTATTGTCCTGCCCTCCTCTTTGTGTGTGCATGTGTGTGTGCGTGTGCATGTGCATGTGTGTGTGTGTGTGTGTCAGATAACCCACCATTAATCCCCACCATTACCCACCCCTCCAGGGTTAGAGGAAGATACAATCAGAAGGCTGTCAATAGCATTGTGTTTTTCTCAATGAAGATACATGGACACCTTCTTGTTTACCGAAAAGGTCAGCAGGGGATGGAGGGAGCGAGGGAGCGAGGGAGGGGTTAAGCGTAGCAGAGAGGCAGCATGGGTAATGTAATGATGGGCTGTGCCCTGAAGCCATGGGGCTGCTGTGTCTTATAGCCTGAGAGACATGACAATGCACCAGGCAGGCCCACACGTAGCTGGCTGAGACTATACAGGCTGCTTCTACTAGCTCCAGTTCCTTCCTTCCTTCCGCCACTGACACAGTAGCGACACAAAAGACAAGCCACAAAAGAAGGATGTGAACTAGAGAAAAGAGAGAGAGGAACAGAGAGCTAGAAAGAGCGGGAGAGCGAGAAAGTAAGAGAGCGAGAGCGAGAGCGAGAGGGAGAGAGAGAGAGAGAAACAGAGAGATTGAAAGAGTGAGAGAGCAAGAGACAGAGAGAGAGAGAGAGAGAGAGAAAGAGAGACATGACTAGAGACTGGGACAGTGAGTTGAACTGGGACTAGAAAGCTTGAGGCCCTCACTGACATTATTCAGCCTGGAACAAGCCAGTCACTCCTCCTGGAACAAGCCAGTCACTCCTCCTGGAATAAGCCAGTCACTCCTCCTGGAACATCCCAGCATACTGTACTGTGCTCGGCTAAGCCAGGACAGGACGGGGTAGGACATGACAGGACAGGATGGGGTGGAACATGACAGGACAGGACGGGGTGGGACATGACAGGACAAGACGGGACAGTCTGGACTAGGACAGTCTGGACTAGGACAGTGTGGGTGGGGTTCTGGACTAGGACAGTGGGGCTGGTGGTCTAGACATGGACAGTGGGGGTGGGGGTCGGGACTAGGACAATCTTGACTAGGACAGTAAGGGTGGAGGGTCTAGACATGGACAGTCTGGACATGGACAGTGAGGGTGGGGGGATGGACTAGGACAGTGGGGCTGGGGGTCTAGACATGGACAGTGGGGGTGGGGGTCGGGACTAGGACAATCTGGACTAGGACAGTAAGGGTGGAGGGTCTAGACATGGACAGTCTGGACATGGACAGTGAGGGTGGGGGGATGGACTAGGACAGTGGGGGTGGGGGTCTAGACATGGCAGCGGGGGTGGGAGTCTGGACTAGGACAGTGAGGGTGGGGGGCTGGACTAGGACAGTGAGGGTGGGGGGCTGGACTAGGACAGTGGGGGTGGGGGGCTGGACTAGGACAGTGAGGGTGGGGGTCTAGAAATGGACAGTGAGGGTGGGGGGCTGGACTAGGACAGTGAGGGTGGGGGTCTAGACATGGACAGTGAGGGTGGGGGGATGGACTAGGACAGTGAGGGTGGGGGAGCTGGACTAGGACAGTGGGGGTGTGGGACTGGACTAGGACAGTGGGGGTGGGGGTCTAGACATGGACAGTGAGGGTGGGGGGCTGGACTAGGACAGTGAGGGTGGGGGGCTGGACTAGGACAGTGGGTGTGGGGGGCTGGACTAGGACAGTGAGGGTGGGGGTCTAGACATGGACAGTGAGGGTGGGGGGCTGGACTAGGACAGTGAGGGTGGGGGGGCTGGACATGGCAGCGGGGGTGGGAGGCTGGACTAGGACAGTGAGGGTGGGGGTCTAGACATGGACAGTGGGGGTGGGAGTCTGGACTAGGACAGTGAGGGTGGGGGGCTGGACTAGGACAGTGGGGGTGGGGGGCTGGACTAGGACAGTGGGGGACTGTAGTAGGACAGTGGGGGTGGAGGGTCTAGACATGGACAGTCTGGACATGGACAGTGAGGGTGGGGGGATGGACTAGGACAGTGGGGGTGGGGGTCTAGACATGGCAGCGGGGGTGGGAGGCTGGACTAGGACAGTGAGGGTGGGGGTCTAGACATGGACAGTGGGGGTGGGAGTCTGGACTAGGACAGTGAGGGTGGGGGTCTAGACATGGACAGTGGGGGTGGGAGTCTGGACTAGGACAGTGAGGGTGGGGGGCTGGACTAGGACAGTGGGGGTGGGGTGCTGGACTACGACAGTGGGGGACTGTCGTAGGACAGTGGGGGTGGGGGTCTAGACTAGGACAGTGGGGCTGGGGGGCTGGACTAGGACAGTGGGGGTGGGGGTCTAGACATGGACAGTGGGGGTGGGGGGCTGGACTAGGACAGTGGGGGTGGGGGTCTAGACATGGACAGTGGGGGACTGTAGTAGGACAGTGGGGATGGGGGTCTAGACTAGGACAGTGGGGCTGGGGGGCTGGACTAGGACAGTGAGGGTGGGGGGCTGGACTAGGACAGTGAGGGTGGGGGGCTGGACTAGGACAGTGAGGGTGGGGGTCTAGACATGGACAGTGGGGGTGGGAGTCTGGACTAGGACAGTGGGGGTGGGGGGCTGGACTAGGACAGTGAGGGTGGGGGGCTGGACTAGGACAGTGGGGGTGGGGGACTGGACTAGGACAGTGGGTGTGGGGGACTAGACATTGACAGTGGGGGACTGTAGTAGGACAGTGGGGGTGGGGGTCTAGACATGGACAGTGGGGCTGGGGAGCTGGACTAGGACGGTGGGGGTGGGGGGCTGGACTAGGACAGTGTGGGTGGGGTCTAGACATGGACAGTGGGGGTGGGGGGCTGGACTAGGACAGTGGGGGTGGGGGTCTGGACTAGGACAATCTGGACTAGGACAGTGGGGGACTGTAGTAGGACAGTGGGGGTGGGAGTCTGGACTAGGACAGTGGGGGTGGGGAGCTGGACTAGGACAGTGGGGGTGGGGGTCTAGACTAGGACAGTGGGGCTTTGGGCTGGACTAGGACAGTGGGGGTGGGGGGCTGGACTAGGACAGTGGGGGTGGGGGTCTAGACATGGACAGTGGGGCTGGGGGGCTGGACTAGGACAGTGGGGGTGGGGGGCTGGACTAGGACAGTGGGGGACTGTAGTAGGACAGTGGGGGTGGGGGTCTAGACTAGGACAGTGGGGCTGGGGGGCTGGACTAGGACAGTGGGGGTGGGGGGCTGGACTAGGACAGTGGGTGTGGGGGTCTAGACATGGACAGTGGGGCTGGGGGGCTGGACTAGGACAGTCTGGACTAGGACAGTCGGGATGGGGAGCTGGACTAGGACAGTGGGGGTGGGGCTCTAGACATGGACAGTGGGGCTGGGGTCTAGACATGAACAGTTGGATTGGGGTCTAGACATGGACAGTGGGGGACTGTAGTAGGACAGTGGGGGTGCCATTTTGGCAATTATTGTTGCATGAATTCTGTTGGTTGTCTGTCTGTCTGTCTGTCTGTCTGTCTGTCTGTCTGTCTGTATGTCTGTCTGTCTGCATGGGTTGTCTGTCTTTGTCTCTTTGGAAGAGCTGTATGTCTGTCTCTCTGTGTAGGCTGTCTGTCTCTGCCTGTGTGGGAGGGCTGTCTGTCTCTGCCTGTGTGGGAGGGCAGTCTGTCTCTGTCTGTCTGGGAGGGCTGTTTGTCTCTGTCTGTCTGGGAGGGCTGTATTGTCTCTGTCTGTCTGGGAGGGTTGTATTGTCTATGTCTGTGAGGGCTGTATTGTCTTTGTCTGTCTGGGAGGGCTGCATTGTCTCTGTCTGTCTGGGAGGGCTGTATTGTCTCTGTCTGTCTGGGAGGGCTGTATTGACTCTGTCTGTCTGGGAGGGCTGTATTGTCTCTGTCTGTCTGGGAGGGCTGCATTGTCTCTGTCTGTCTGGGAGGGCTGTATTGTCTTTGTCTGTCTGTGAGGGCTGTATTGTCTCTGTCTGTCTGGGAGGGTTGTATTGTCTCTGTCTGTCTGGGAGGGTTGTATTGTCTCTGTCTGTCTGTGAGGGCTGTATTGTCTCTGTCTGTCTGGGAGGGCTGTATTGTCTCTGTCTGTCTGGGAGGGTTGTATTGTCTCTGTCTGTCTGGGAGGGTTGTATTGTCTCTGTCTGTCTGGGAGGGCCGTTTGTCTGTCTGGGAGGGCTGTTTGTCTCTGTCTGTCTGGGAGGGTTGTATTGTCTCTGTCTGTCTGGGAGGGCTATATTGTATCTGTCTGTCTGGGAGGGCTGTTTGAATAGAATAAAATAACCTCACTTCTGTCTTCCTACATCTATGAATAATACAGATCTTTGTCACTACAGAGATGGACTAGGAGAGGAGAGAGGGCAAGAGGGAGAAAAAGAGAGATTTGTGGCCTGTTGCCACAAGAAAAGGGCAAACAGGGAAGAACAAACCAATTGTTATGTTTATTTATATTCCTTTTCGTACTTAAACTATTTGCACATCATTACAACACTGTAAAAATACATCGTTTTTAACAATCACTTTGGCACTAATTTCAGAACCTTGTGGTCATTTTTCAAAACTCTAGACACAAACTCAAAATGGTCATCACTTGTAACACAGTCTGTCCATTGTTCAAAACATTGCATTGTGCATTCATATCTTTAAAGAAACCTTGCACTTGCAGAATCATTGGTTCAAATAACTAATTTATCATGAAATACCATAGGAACATTCATTTAGCTCACCCACACACAAGATACCGATAGTTTCACTGTGTAGTTGTTCGTACAATCATTAAATATTGTAGTACAAAATATGTGATACATGTTTCATTATGGTACTACACGTAAATACATCACTGTAAAAGGACTAGTAAAGAGAATACTACAGACACAGTGAAATCATTGAACAAAATATGACATGTATTGATGAAACAATAAAATCACAACATAGGTTTCTTTGAATCAAAGCAAAAATATTTAGCTACAAAAAAAGAAAAACAGTTAAAGGTCAACTGCAGTGTTCCTCACCTGGCTTACTGTAAAACATCACTGCAGTGTTCCTCACCTGGCTTACTGTAAAACATCACTGCAGTGTTCCTCACCTGGCTTACTGTAAAACATCACTGCAGTGTTCCTCACCTGGCTTACTGTAAAACATCACTGCAGTGTTCCTCACCTGGCTTACTGTAAAACATCACTGCAGTGTTCCTCACCTGGCTTACTGTAAAACATCACTGCAGTGTTCCTCACCTGGCTTACTGTAAAACATCACTGCAGTGTTCCTCACCTGGCTTACTGTAAAACATCACTGCAGTGTTCCTCACCTGGCTTACTGTAAAACATCACTGCAGTGTTCCTCACCTGGCTTACTGTAAAACATCACTGCAGTGTTCCTGTTACGGATACAGGTATCCTGTGTCTGTGTGTATCCTGTGTGTGTTTCTTTTCTCTCCTTCTCCCCTCACAGGTGAAAATCATTACTCCCCAATCAGTCAACAATCAACCCATCAATCAGAAGACACACCTCCTCCTGTTTCCTACCCTATCACAGTTCCTTCCCCATGGTTTAAAAACCCCATCATTTGTTTGTTCAAGAGCTCAATCTTTGTAATGCCATGTTGGTAGATAGCTGTTCTTGGTAGATTTCAGGAGAGCTCAATCTTTGTAATGCCATGTTGGTAGATAGCTGTTCTATATAGATTTCAGTAGCTCAATCTTTGTAAATGCCATGTTTGTAGATCTCGGTTCTTCACTCGCTCTCTGTGTATTAATTAACCTCTCTTTTGTTTGAGCACCTCCATAGCACTTTGTCATCACCTGTGAGTATTGTTTTGGGTATGGTGTTTGCTGGTGGGAAAAGGGGGAAACCAAGACAAGTCGCCCATGGGCATACACTACCCGTAGGTAAACTTTGTTAACACACACTAGTTAGAACTGGGTGGACCACCCACTGTATTTTTGGTTAGTTAGTTAGCTGTTGTTGAAATAGGCTAGTCTAGCTTAGGGGTGTTTTTGCATATTTGTTTCTTTCCTTGGGTCCAGCTCAGCCCCTTTTCCTGCTCCCCCCCATTACCGTGTGTTTTATAAATAAACCCTGAGTTTGACGGTATTATTTCAGTTGTCGTGGTTATTTCGTTCACTTATACTTTGTCACTATTATAATTTACATGAGTTATGTTACGGGTCTCACTACCATCCCCCCTAGACTGTTGGGCCAAAAGGGATTCGTAACATAAGTGGGGGCTCATCCGGGATCTGTCTTTACTGACACCCATGCCGCTCATGTAGATTGTTGTAGTGGTATAGTGCAGTGTTGAGCGTCATAGCTGAAGTAGCATTAGTGTTTGCTATTTTTGTTGGCTCTTGTGAAGTAGTGTAAGATGGCTACTTTTGATTTGAAGTCCTTTTTGGATAATCCTTCGTGGGAGGTTTTTGATAAATGTCGTAGAGTTGATTTAGTGACCTTGGCTGACCATTATTCAGTATCGTTTTCGCAGAGTTTAGTTAAGGCGGAGGTTAAACAGCTAGTATTAAATGTATTGTTGGAAGAGCAAGTGCTTGTGTTACCGCTGCCTGAGCATACTAACCCTGTAGGGGATGTAACTGCTCCTATAAGCCCGTTGGTGTCTGATAATGAGGGCGAGGCTAAAACACCAGCCACATTGTCCCATTTTGATCCACTCTCCCCACTGTCAAACGGTGATGCCAGAAGGGATGTCCGTTTAGCACAGTTCCAACTAGAGGTGGAAGAGAGAGCCCAAATTAGGCGAGAGACTCTCCAGTTGGAGATGTGTAAAATTGAGGCAGAAAAAGAACGAGAACAACGGCAGATGATGTGTAAAATTGAGGCAGAACGAGAACAGAGGCAGATGACGTTTAAAATGCGCCAGATGGAACTGGAGGCAGAGACAGCGAGGCTAGCCTTCGTTCCTACTGTTCCTGTTAGTGAGTCGTCCTCACCAGCTGTGTCCTCAAACACGTTTGACATTAGTAGGCAGATAGCCTTAGTACCTTTGTTCAGAGAGTCGGAGGTTGACTCCTATTTTTGTGTATTTGAGCGTATAGCCGTAGCATTGAAGTGGCCTGAAGAGGTATGGTGCCTATTACTTCAGTGTAAATTAACTGGTAAAGCCCAAGAGGTTTTGTCAGCGCTACCTCTGGAGGACAGTTTGAATTATGAAGTGGTCAAAGCTACTGTTCTTCGTGCCTATGAGCTTGTGCCTGAGGCATACCGACAGAGATTTAGGTCTCATAGAAAGTCTTCTAGTAAGACTTATGTGGAATTTGCTAGAGACAAGGGAAATCTGTTTGATAAATGGCATGCTGCTAGTAAGGTAACTGATTTCAACTCTCTCCGGGAGTTAATCTTGTTGGAAGAATTTAAAAATTGCTTACCCGAACGCATTGTAGTTTACCTAAACGAACAGAAAGTATCCTCCCTGGCAGAAGCGTCTGTGTTGGCAGACGAGTTTGTGTTGACGCACAAGAGTGTGTTTTCGGCTCAAACTGAGAGTAGAACCACTGGGTTTCCTACCTTTAGCCCTAGTCGACCAGCAGTGGTATATCAAGCACGCCAGAAGAATGAGCGTTCCTGTTTCTATTGTCATAAAGTGGGACATATGATTAATGATTGCTTCCTGCTTAAACGCAAACAAGGGATGCCTCTTCGTGCCAAGCCACCAACAGGTGTTGCTCTAATTCGTACGGTTGTGAGGTCTACAACAAAACAGGTGCCTCAGAGTAACTGTAGTTTGAAAGACCCAGTCCCCGACCGTAGTTATGAACCATTCATTTCCGATGGGTTTGTGTCCCTAACGAATGACGAAGCGTCTCAGCGTCCGGTTAAAATCCTTAGAGATACTGGTGCGGCGCAGTCGTTTATATTGTCTGATGTGTTGCCCTTATCTGACGATACATACTGTGGTTCCAGTGTGTTAGTGCAGGGTATTGAAATGGGTTTTGTCCCAGTGCCGTTGCACTTTGTGAAAGTACACTCTGAGTTAATCAGTGGAATATTCAGAGTGGGGGTACGTCCTAAGTTGCCAGTGAAAGGTGTGACCTTTATAATGGGTAACGATATTGCCGGAGGAAAGGTAGTACCCGTATTGGAAGTATTGGATAAAAGTGACCACTCTCTCTCGAATGAGTTGGCACAGAGTTATCCACATGTGTTCCCCGCTTGTGCTGTCACTCGTGCTCAGGCACTACAAGAGTGTGACGTGATAGATTTGTCGAACACTGTTCTGTTCAAAGAGGATGATCAAGAGGATGGATTGTGTGATACCTCTGAGAAGCTGATCACCTCTGACAAACAGCCCAGGAAAGAATTAAAGAACGTTGAACTTATTGCTGATGCAATACAGTTACCAGTCACTCGTGAGCAGCTGATTGCTAACCAAAAGGTTGACAACAAGCTTACTAAATGTTTTTCTAGTGTTGTCTCGTTAGAAGAGGTGAAGAAGAAGAATGTGGCTTACTTCATTGATGGTAATCTCCTCATGCGTAAATGGAAATCCCATGTTGACGCGGGTGGAGATTGGAATGCTGTTTACCAAATAGTGATTCCTACAGCCTTTCGACAAAATGTGTTATCCCTTGCTCATGATCACCAGTGGTCTGGTCATTTAGGAATTACAAAGACGTATGATCGGATCCTTCGACATTTCTTTTGGCCGGGTTTAAAACAAGATGTGGCTCAGTTCTGTCGGACATGCCACACCTGTCAGATAACAGGAAAACCAAATCAGGTTATTCCTCCCGCTCCTCTTTGTCCCATACCTGTCATAGGTGAACCATTCGAGCATGTGGTGGTTGATTGTGTCGGACCGTTACCGAAGACAAAATCGGGTAACCAGTTTTTGTTAACGATAATGTGTATGGCTACAAGATACCCCGAGGCTATTCCTCTGAGAAGGATTACAGCTCCGATAGTGAGTAAAGCCTTAATAAAATTCTTCACGACATTCGGGTTACCGAAGGTGGTACAAAGCGATCAAGGTACCAATTTCCTATCCAAGCTCTTCAAGCAGGTGTTGAAATCCTTATCAATTACGCACCGTGTATCAAGCGCCTATCACCCAGAGTCTCAGGGTGCGCTTGAAAGATGGCATCAGACACTGAAGTCTATGCTACGTAAATATTGTTTGGAATCTGAGAAAGATTGGGATGAGGGAGTTCCTCTAGTTTTGTTTGCTGCTCGTGAAACTGTGCAGGAGTCCCTAGGTTTCAGCCCGGCTGAACTAGTGTTTGGTCACACAGTAAGAGGACCAATGAAAGTCCTTAAAGAACAGTTCTTGTCCCAAGAGTTGTGTACCAGAGATGAGAATGTGTTGGACTATGTTAGTCGCTTTCGTGAGCGCCTACACCAAGCTTGTGCTCTTGCAAAGGAAGCTCTGTCTTCCTCACAGAGGAGCATGAAAAGACACTATGATAAAGAGGCTGTTTCTCGTCCACTACAGCCAGGTGACCAAGTACTGGTGTTATTACCTGTTCCAGGATCTTCACTGTCAGCTCGTTTCTCTGGTCCTTATTTAATTGAAAAGAAAATAAGTGAAACTGACTATGTGCTTCAAACTCCTGATAGACAACGCCAATCTCGTGTGTGTCACATTAACATGTTGAAAGCTTACCACACCCGACCCATCACACAGTTAGATAGTTCAAAAACAGAGGAAGGTACTGCTGTCTCCTCTGCTACTACTGCGATGATAGTGGACTGTCATATTGATGATGTTGATGGCTTGGAGTTGCGCAATACTCAGCAGCAGTGTGTTAGATTGCCCAACTCAGAAATGCTGCTGTCTATCCAGTCAGGTCTGGTTCATTTAACGGATGGACAGGCTAATGATATTGTGAGGCTACTACACAGTTTTCCATGTCTCTTTAATGACGTTCCTACTCGCACAAATGTGTTGGAACATGACATTAATGTTGGAAATGCTACACCTATCAAGCAACACCCCTATCGTATCAACGCTTCCAAGAGGAAGATAATGAGGGATGAGGTGAGATATTTGTTGGAGAATGACCTGGCTAAGCCAAGTTCAAGCCCTTGGAGTTCTCCTTGCATTCTGGTTCCTAAACCTGATGGTACGTCCAGGTTATGTACGGATTATCGAAAGGTAAATTCTGTCACAATGCCAGATTCGTTCCCGTTACCCAGACTGGACGACTGTATCGACACTATTGGTGCTGCTAAGTATGTAACCAAGTTGGACCTCTTAAAAGGTTACTGGCAGGTTCCGTTAACTTCACGTGCTTCTGAGATTTCTGCCTTTGTGACCCCAGACAACTTCCTTCAGTACTCAGTCATGGCTTTTGGGATGCGAAATGCACCAGCCACTTTCCAACGACTGGTTAACTCTGTATTAGCTGGCGTTCCTAATTGTAGTGCATACCTTGATGACCTAGTGATTTATTCGTCTACGTGGTCAGATCATGTTGACTTGCTAAGGGTAGTATGTGAACGGTTGGCAGCTGCTTCTCTAACCCTGAACTTGGCAAAGTGCGAGTTTGGGAAGGCTACTGTTACCTATCTCGGTAAAGAGGTTGGCCATGGACAGGTGCGCCCTGTTGATGCCAAGGTCTTGGCTATAACTGCATTCCCTGCACCTACCACCAGACGAGAGCTACGCCGCTTTTTAGGGATGGTTGGCTACTACCGTAGCTTCTGTAAAAATTTCTCTGCGGTAGTTGCTCCATTGACCGATTTGCTTAGTCCGGCTAGATCATTTGTGTGGTCCCCTGATTGTAAGAGCGCTTTTGAATCTGCGAAAGCACTCTTGTGTAGTACACCTGTACTTGCTGCTCCAGATTTTGAACAACCATTCAAGCTTGAGGTAGATGCTAGTGCCAGAGGTGCTGGTGCTGTTCTACTGCAGCAGGACAAGAGTGGAGTAGATCATCCCGTTTGTTATTTTTCACGTAAATTTAATAAATGTCAAACAAACTATGCGACAATAGAACAAGAAGCTCTTGCTTTGTTGTTGGCTCTGCAATACTTCGAAGTATACATTGGTTCCAGTGCCCTACCAGTGATTGTGTATACTGACCATAACCCCTTAGTTTTTCTCCACCGAATGTACAACCAGAACCAGCGCCTTATGCGTTGGGCGCTGATTGTACAAAATTATAATTTGGAGATCCGCCACAAAAAGGGTTCAGATAATGTGTTGGCAGATGCTTTGTCTCGTGTGTGAAGATGATTTCAGTATGTTTTGCAAGGTTGTTGATTTGTTGTGAGGGTTCTTTTAAATACTGTAGTCGCAATCCCCCCTAGGGTTGCTCTTTTAAGGGTGGGAGTGTTACGGATACAGGTATCCTGTGTCTGTGTGTATCCTGTGTGTGTTTCTTTTCTCTCCTTCTCCCCTCACAGGTGAAAATCATTACTCCCCAATCAGTCAACAATCAACCCATCAATCAGAAGACACACCTCCTCCTGTTTCCTACCCTATCACAGTTCCTTCCCCATGGTTTAAAAACCCCATCATTTGTTTGTTCAAGAGCTCAATCTTTGTAATGCCATGTTGGTAGATAGCTGTTCTTGGTAGATTTCAGGAGAGCTCAATCTTTGTAATGCCATGTTGGTAGATAGCTGTTCTATATAGATTTCAGTAGCTCAATCTTTGTAAATGCCATGTTTGTAGATCTCGGTTCTTCACTCGCTCTCTGTGTATTAATTAACCTCTCTTTTGTTTGAGCACCTCCATAGCACTTTGTCATCACCTGTGAGTATTGTTTTGGGTATGGTGTTTGCTGGTGGGAAAAGGGGGAAACCAAGACAAGTCGCCCATGGGCATACACTACCCGTAGGTAAACTTTGTTAACACACACTAGTTAGAACTGGGTGGACCACCCACTGTATTTTTGGTTAGTTAGTTAGCTGTTGTTGAAATAGGCTAGTCTAGCTTAGGGGTGTTTTTGCATATTTGTTTCTTTCCTTGGGTCCAGCTCAGCCCCTTTTCCTGCTCCCCCCATTACCGTGTGTTTTATAAATAAACCCTGAGTTTGACGGTATTATTTCAGTTGTCGTGGTTATTTCGTTCACTTATACTTTGTCACTATTATAATTTACATGAGTTATGTTACGGGTCTCACTACCATCCCCCCTAGACTGTTGGGCCAAAAGGGATTCGTAACAGTTCCTCACCTGGCTTACTGTAAAACATCACTGCAGTGTTCCTCACCTGGCTTACTGTAAAACATCACTGCAGTGTTCCTCACCTGGCTTACTGTAAAACATCACTGCAGTGTTCCTCACCTGGCTTACTGTAAAACATCACTGCAGTGTTCCTCACCTGGCTTACTGTAAAACATCACTGCAGTGTTCCTCACCTGGCTTACTGTAAAACATCACTGCAGTGTTCCTCACCTGGCTTACTTTAAAACATCACTGCAGTGTTCCTCACCTGGCTTACTGTAAAATAAAAAATAAAAAGATTGATTACTGTACTTCTATTTTCCATCAACCCTTTCTTGTGGATTTGGCCACAGGTTCTCATCCACATCACAATGGATGTTTTCATTAGCCAAACATCTTGGGAAGAATCTTTGGGCACCCAGGCCTGACACTGGTCGGCCGGGAAGTCATTGCATGTGTCATCCATGGCCTGGAGAAGGGCGACTTGTTCGTGAGGGCGCCTATCATATACCTTCCACCTCCATGTGGAGAAAAAATCCTCAATCGGGTTAAGGAAAGAAGAATATGCACAGGGTGAGCACAGGGTGGTAAATTGTGGATGGGCCTGAAACCATGCAAGCCTGACATTATCCCACACAATAACATAGGTCACGCCATCAGCTCTACAGACCTGATTTAGCTCATCAAGGAAGGTTACATTCGAACAGCGAATCATGTGGCTGCCTGCAACTCAATATATAAAGTATATAGAGTAGAGAGCTTTAGTTGTTGTTCGACCTAACATTAGAACAGGCAAGATGAGTAATCTAAGCAACTTTGACCGTGGTATGATTGTTGATGCCACACATGGGGGTTCCAGCATCTCAGAAACAGCTGCCCTCCTGTGTTTTTTACGCACTACAGTCTCTAGAGTTTACAGAGAATGGTGCGATTAACAAAACACATTCAGTGAGCGGCAGTTCTGTGAGGAAAAACACCTTGTTAATGAGAGAGGTCAGAGGAGAATGTCCAGACTCATTCAAGCTAACAGAAAGGCCACAAATGCTCAAATAACAGCTGTTTAAAACAGTGGTGTGAAGAATGGCATCTCTTAACGTACAACACCATGAATAATTCAGGCTGTTGTGGTGACAAAAGGGGGCTCTACCCAGTACTAGATAGGTGTACCTAATAAAGTGGCCGGTGAGTGTACAGTAATGTCAAATCTGAAAACATGGTCTGGAAAAGTGGAACATGGGACCATAGAAACAGTGTCTGATAAAGAATGATGATGAAATATTACATCCATAGATAATGTAGTCTAATTGGTTCATGTTCCATGGTAATTGGTGTCAATGGATCTCATTATCCTGAAACTTTCATGACCTAAACATGGAATTTTGTTTGTCAGTTTGGTAATACTGGTAATACTTTGATGTTAAGTTGTGTCATTTTGAACAGGAGATTTTAGTTCAATGAACAAATTATCTTAGCTTTATGTGTATTGTATCCAAGCAATTGGAAAAAGTGTTAGAGTTTTGAAAAATGTGCATTTTGATCGTTGATTGTGAGTTTTGTGGCTAGAGTTTTGAAAAATGGCGTCAAGGTTCCGAAATTAGTGCCAAAGTGATTGTAAAAATCTGTAATATGACATTTGAAATGTCTTTATTATTTTGGAACTTTTGTAAGTGTAATGCTCCAGTTTCAACTGTTCTGCCTGCAGCTACGGAACCCTGACCTGTTCACCTGGCCGTGCTGCTGCTCCAGTTTCAACTGTTCTGCCTGCGGCTACGGAACCCTAACCTGTTCACCTGGCCGTGCTGCTGCTCCAGTTTCAACTGTTCTGCCTGCAGCTACGGAACCCTGACCTGTTCACCTGGCCGTGCTGCTGCTCCAGTTTCAACTGTTCTGCCTGCGGCTACGGAACCCTGACCTGTTCACCTGGCTGTGCTGTTGCTCCAGTTTCAACTGTTCTGCCTGCGGCTACGGAACCCTGACCTGTTCACCTGGCCGTGCTGCTGCTCCAGTTTCAACTGTTCTGCCTGCGGCTACGGAACCCTGGCCTGTTCACCTGGCCGTGTTGCTGCACCAGTTTCAACTGTTCTGCCTGCGGCTACGGAACCCTGACCTGTTCACCTGGCCGTTCTGCTGCTCCAGTTTCAACTGTTCTGCCTGCTGCTACGGAACTCCTGAGGTGTTGACCTGTTGCACCCTCTACAACCACTGTGATTATTATTATTTGACCCTGCTGGTTATCTATGAACATTTGAACATCTTGGCCATGTTCTGTTTTAATCTCCACCCGGCACAGCCAGAAGAGGACTGGCCACCCCTCATAGCCTGGTTCCTCTCTACCCGGCACAGCCAGAAGAGGACTGGCCACCCCTCATAGCCTGGTTTCTCTCTACCCAGCACAGCCAGAAGAGGACTGGCCACCCCTCATAGCCTGGTTCCTCTCTACCCGGCACAGCCAGAAGAGGACTGGCCACCCCTCATAGCCTGGTTCCTCTCTAGGTTTCTTTCTAGGTTCCGGCCTTTATAGGGAGTTTTTCCTAGCCACCGTGCTACTACACCTGCATTGCTTGCTGTTTGGGGTTTTAGGCTGGGTTTCTGTACAGCACTTTGTGACATCAGCTGATATAAGAAGGGCTTGAAATTGGAGGGTTGAAACTGGAGCTGCAGCACGGCCAGGTGGACTGGGGACAGCAAGGAGTCATGAAGACAGGTAGTCCTGAGGCATGGTCCTAGGGCTCAGGTCCTCCGAGAGAGAGAGAGAGAGAAAGAAAGAAAGAGAAAAGGAGAGAGAGAAAGAGAGAGAATTAGAGAGAGCATACTTAAATTCACACAGGATACCGGATAAGACAGGAGAAATACTCCAGATATAACAGAATGACCCTAGCCCCCCAACACAAACTATTGCAGCATAAATACTGGAGGCTGAGACAGGAGGGCCAAACAGGCAGAATATAACCCCACCCACTTTGCCAAAGCACAGCCCCCACACCACTAGAGGGATATCTTCAACCACCAACTTACCATCCTGAGACAAGGCCGAGTATAGCCCACAAAGATCTCCGCCACGGCACAACCCAAGGTGGGGCGCCTTCCCGGACAGGAAGATCACGTCAGTGACTCAACCCACTCAAGTGACGCACCCCTCCCAGGAACGGCATGGAAGAGCACCAGTAAGCCAGTGACTCAATCCCTGTAATAGGGTTAGAGGCAGAGAATCCCAGTGGAGAGAGGGGAACCAGCCAGGCAGAGACAGCAAGGGTGGTTCGTTGCTCCAGTGCTTTTCCGTCCACCTTCACACTCCTGGGCCAGACTACACCCAGTCATAGAACCTACTGAAGAGATGAGTCTTCAGTAAAGACTTAAAGGTTGAGACCGAGTCTGCATCTCTCACATGGGTAGGCAGACCATTCCATAAAAATGGAGCTCTATAGGAGAATGCCCTGCCTCCAGCTGTTTGCTTAGAAATTCTAGGGACAGTAAGGAGGCCTGCATCTTGTGACCGTAGCGTACATGTAGGTATGTACGGCAGGACCAAATCATAAAAATGGGTAGGTGCAAGCCCATGTAATGCTTCGTAGGTTAGCAGTAAAACCTTGAAATCAGCCCCAGCCTTAACAGGAAGCCAATGTAGGGAGACCAGCACTGGAGTAATATGATACATTTTTTTGGTTCTAGTCAAGATTCTAGCAGCCGTGTTTAGCACTAACTGAAGTTTATTTAGTGCTTTATCCGGGTAGCCGGAAAGTAGAGCATTGCAGTAGTCTAACCTAGAAGTGACAAAAACATGGATTCATTTTTCTGCATCATTTTTGGACAGAAAGTTTCTGATTTTTGCAATGTTACGTAGATGGAAAAAAGCTGTCCTCAAAACAGTCTTGATATGTTTGTCAAAAGAGAGATCAGGGTCCAGAGTAACGCCGAGGTCTTTCACAGTTTTACTTGAGACGACTGTACGACCATTAAGATTAATTGTCAGATCCAACAGAAGATCTCTTTGTTTCTTGGGACCTAGAACACACATCTCTGTTTTGTCAGAGATTAAAAGTAGAACATTTTCCGCCATCCACTTCCTTATGTCTGAAACACAGGCTTCCAGAGAGGGACATTTTGGGGCTTCACCATATTTCAATGAAATGTACAGCTGTGTGTCATCTGCATAGCAGTAAAAATGAACCTTATGTTTCTGAATGACATCCCGAAGAGGTAAAATATATAGTGAAAACAATAGTGGTCCAATAACGGAACAATGAGGAACACCGAAATTTACAGATGATTTGTCAGAGAACAAACCATCACCATGTGGTGATCGATGGTACCCCTATGTCAAGAGAGAGTGTATTGGCCCAGGGAGGAAACTCAGAATACTAGACATTTAGGAAATTGAAACAACCTCTGTAAAGTCTGGGACAGTAAAGCTGCAGGGCATCCTCATGGAGTTCCAGCATGACTTTTACTGGATCAAAGAGAGAGCACAGCAGATAAAACTCTCTCACTGTGACGATTCCCCCACCCTGAGTGAGTCTGAGGATAGTCACACACCCGGGTCCCACCCAGGTCCACACAATACAGACAGAACAAACCCCCCCAACACGACCTGGATGGCAGAATGTGGAGTTGGACGGATGTCTGAGTGAGTTGGCTGCTCTATGGACTGAGGTGAGAGAATTTAAAGAGGCACACATGGCACTGAATGATGAGGTGAGAAAGCTGAGGTGTGACAGTGTCATGACGTTGGCCTGGGGGGTTGGTTTATGACAGTCATAAATACCTCTCCCCCCCCTTTTCCTCTCTCTACCCTACTAAGGTTACATTTGCAAAAGCCTTGGTTAACATAGAGATTCTGGGAACGTCAGAATGTGGGGGGAAATGAACTATATTCTGGTAATCCGAACAATTGAACATGTGCAGTGGTACTTAATGAATATGATGTCAGTTCGGTTATCATCTGAGACATTCTCATCAATGATAAGATGACATAAACTCCACAGTGGAAAGTCTACAAATCAGAGTTATCAGATTCACATGGAATTGTTGTTCAATTTAAATGTTTGAATTTGAAATTATTTGTGATGGGATGAAATGTGATTTTAGCTTCTAAAATGTGAGATTTGGATTTTCATAAAATAGGGCTGGTCAATGAGTGGCCCTCCCCTGTGAAGGGACAAAGGCTGTAAAACTTTTCAAACACACCCTCCTCTTCCTTCCTATATAAGCTTTTGACTACAACATAACCATCTGTTCCGCGGACATGAGATGACGGTCCCATGTCAGAAGGGTTCAGAAAAAAACTACAGAACGAAGCCAACATCAGCATGAGCATTGGTTGCGAATGGTATGAAGTGACAGAAGTGATACCTCCTAGCCGTTGAGTTAGCGACTGCAGCTGCAAACGCAGGTTAGGAAGGAACAGACCGAGTATCCCATCTACCACACAACGACGTCACTACAACTTATTCAAGTGACCACCAGAGACATTCTTCAAAGGACAAAGGACTCGGTTTGGCAACACGGCCTTCCATCTACCACCAACCTACTGAAGCGCAGCTCAGAGTAAATATTTATTGCATTTTCCTTTTGTGCATAAGCCAGAAGAGCAATGCATAAGATACTGTATTTATGATAGCACAGCTTCTTCCTTTGTTCCCCAGTCTCCCGCTCTTTCACTCAAACCCAGCCCTTTTCTTTGTGTAACAAGCTGTCATATCTGTTCCGCCCGCTAGGGACGTTTCCTATGACATAAAGAATTCTCCAGGTATAATTCATTCTTTGTATATGTAATTCTGTGTGATTTGTTAGGTATTTAGTAAATAAATAATTAAACCCAATGTTGTATTGCTGATTCAACTTGTTAGCCAGGTTTCTTGCAGATAACCAAGAATTTACAACTTTCAGAATATGAGACTAAAGTAAGATGACGATTAATGTTGACTGCTATTGATGTAAAATATTGCTAAATCTTTAAGAGTTTATTCGGAAGATAACAGCTCTATAAATATTATTTTGTGGTGCCCAACTCTCTAGTTAATTACATTTACCTGATTAGCTCAATCAGGTGATATTAATTATGGAGAAAGTATTTTATAGAATTAGCATGTCATAGCAATTAATCAGGCATAGCCAAAGACACAACAGCAGAGAGCAGGACACTCCCCCAGAGAAGCCAGCAGAGCAGCCCACCTCAAACCCAGACCACAACACCACGATGGGACAGACAACACAGGCCCCAAAAACCAAACAGACCCCACCCCTCCTAACAGCCCCCCTGTCAGCTCCCCTAATAGCTATCTTGACAACCACCCCTCTCCCAACACACACACACACACACATCCACTGAGGACACACAAAAAACAGAGATTGTGCTCCTCATCGACTCAAAGGGCAAATACATTCAAGAGGGTAAAAATTTTCCCAAACACAAAGTGGCTGAGCTCTGGTGCCAAAACACTAGGCATACCCTGGAGCTGTTGTCAGAAGACAGACTAGGGTCCCCGAACCATATCATAATTCACATGGGCACTAATGACCTGAGGGCCCAGCAGGAAAGGGTGGGCCTTCCACTTCTTCCACTTTCCCAAACTCACAAGTGGTTATCTCCACCCAGCTACCACAAAAATACTTTCATCCTGCCACCATACAGCAGGTGAATGCAAGCATTTCGCAAGACTGTGGCTCAAAACCTAATGTCTACCTGGCCCACCACTCCACCCTGGACTTGAACAGCCTTTCAGACCAGGTCCACCTAAACAAGGCAGCAATCCCAACTTTTGCCAGGACCCTGAAGGACGTCACCCTCAACCGTAGCCCCAGCACCTCACACAGGTGCAACAGAGCAACAGACACCCCGTCCAGACCAGCGAGACACCCTCCCAGACCTGCAAAGACCCCCTCTTGAAGGACCTGCACTGAGAGAACCCACACCAAGATGACCTATACCCAGACCACAGCATCCCCAGCCACACCCCAACCAGCTACGACCACCCCAAGCAAACCCTGGCCACACCCTATATAGACCACCCCCAATATCAGAACTATGCCCCTTCCTCCCACCTCATGCCCTCCGCCCCTGCGGCAAGGACCTCAACATGACAGCAGGACATATGCCCAGGCCATAAGTAGAGCAACAGGCCCAACCCCCACTGCTACACCGCCAAAGCCCCATCCTGCGACCTAAGATGTATGCATCAGATGCTCAACATTCTCTGCTCACACCTAGTGTAATGGTCCAGACCTAAACCACACAAAAACAACACTAGACACTATGGAACACAAAGCTTTTACTATCTCATCCTGGAATATACAAGGTCTGAGGTCATCTGCCTTTGGCCTAAAGAGCCGGAACCCAGACTTCATCAAATAAATTGGAAATACAGACATTGTCATCCTACAAGAAACATAGTATAAAGGAGACGGACCCACTGGTTGCCATCTAGGTTACAGGGATCTTGTAGTCCCATCCACCAAACTACCGGGTGTGAAGCGCAAGAGACTCAGGGGGTATGCTAATTTGGTAAAGAGCAGACCAAACCCACTCTATTAAATTAGTCAAAACAGGAACATTTAACATCTGGCTAGAAATTAATAAGGAAATGTGTTCATGTGTGCTACCTATATCCCCCCAGTAAAATCCCCATACTTTAACGACGACAGCGTCTCCATCCTGGAGGGGGAGATCAACCATTTCCAGTCCCAGGGACATGTACTAATCTGTGGTGACCTAAATGCCAGAACTGGACAAGAACCTGACACCCTCAGCACACAGGGGGACAAACACCTACCTGGAGGTGACAGCATTCCCTCCCCCATATGCTCCCCTTGACCCAAATACGACAACCTAACCAACATAAAATGGGTCACAACTCCTGCAGCTCTGTCGGAAGCTGGGTATGTACATAGTCAATGATAGGCTTCGAGGGGAGTCCTATAATAGGTACACCTATAGATCATCTCTTGGCAGTAGTACTGTAGATTACTTTATCACTGTCCTCAACCCAGAGTCTCTTAGAGTGTTCACAGTCAGTCCACTGACACCCTTACCAGATCACAGCAAAATCACACTCTACTTGAACAGAGCTGTGCGCAATCATGAGGCATCAAAGCTTAAGGAACTGAATAATATTAAGAAATGCCATAGATGGAAAGAAAGTAGTGTGGAAATCTAACAAACTTTTAGGGCCAACAAATTTAATCCCTTTCAGACAACTTCCTGGACAAAATGTTTTACTGTAATAGTGAAGTTGTAAACTTAGCAGTAAAAAAATCTAAACAGTATATTTGATCTCACAGCTTCCCTGTCAAATGAAAAATGTCAAGCAGACAACCTAAGAAAATTAACAAACCTGGCAAATGGTTCAATGAAGAACGCAAAAACCTAAGAAAGAAATGGAGAAACCTATCCAACCAACAACATAGGGACCCAGAAAGCCTGAGTGAACGCCTTCACTATGGTGAATCACTAAAACAAAACAGAAATACACAATGGGGAAAAAGGAACAGTACGTCAGAAATCAGCTCAATGTAATTGAAGAATTCATACTCTAATCACTTCTGGGAAAATTGGAAAACTCTAAACAAACAACATCACAAAGAGTTATCCATCCAAATGGAGATGTATGGATAAACCACTTCCCCAATCTTTTTGGCTCTATAACAAAGAACAAACAACAAAACATACATAAACAAATCAAATCAAAATGAAACCAAATTGTATTAGTCACGTGCGCCGAATACAACAGGTGTAGGTAGACCTTACAGTGAAATGCTTACTTACAAGCCCTTAGCCAACAGGTGTAACCTTACAGTGAAATGCTTACTTACAAGCCCTTAACCAACAGGTGTAACCTTACAGTGAAATGCTTACTTACAAGTCCTTAACCAACAGGTGTAACCTTACAGTGAAATGCTTACTTACAAGCCCTTAACCAACAATGCCGTTTTAAGAAAATACCAACAAAAAAGTAAGAGATAAAAATAACAAATAATTAAAGAGCAGCAGTAAATAACAATAGCGGTGCTATATACAGGGGGTACCGGTACAGAGTCAATGTGAGTGGGGCACCGGTGTCGAGGTAACGGAGGTAATATGTACATGTAGATAGAGTTATTAAAGTGAATATGAATAGATATTACAGAGAGTAGCAGCAGTGTAGATGGGGGGGGGGCAATGCAAATAGTCTGGGTAGCCATTCGATTAGCTGTTCAGGAGTCTTATGGCTTGGGGGTAGAAGCTGATTAGAAGCCTCTTTAGACCAAGACTTGGCGATCTGGTACCACTTGCCGTGAGGTAGCAGAGACAACAGTCTATGACTAGGGTGGCTGGAGTCTTTGACAATTTTTAGGGCCTTCCTCTGACGCCGCCTGGTATCGACGTCCTGGATGGCAGGAAGCTTGGCCCCGGTGATGTACTGGGCCGTACGCATTACCCTCTGTAGTGTCTTGCGGTCGGAGGCCGAGCAGTTGCCATACCAGGCAGTGATGCAAACCGTCAGGATGCTCTTGATGGTGCAGCTGTAAAACCTTTTGAAGATCTGAGGACCCATGTCAAATCTTTTCAGTCTCCTGAGGGGGAATAGGTTTTGTTGTGCCCTCTTCTCGACTGTCTTGGTGTGCTTGAACCATGTTAGTTAGTTGGTGATTTGGACACCAATGAACTTGAAGCTCTCAACCTGCTCCACTACAGCCCCGTCGATCAGAATGGGGGCTTGCTCGGTCCTCCTTTTCCTGTAGTCCACAATCATCTCCTTTGTCTTGATCACGTTGAGGGAGATGTTGTTGTCCTGGCACCACACGGTCAGGTCCCTGACCTCTTCCCTATAGGCTGTCTCATCGTTGTTGGTTATCAGGCGTACCACTGCTGTGTAATCAGCAAACTTAATGATGATGTTGGAGTCATGCCTGGCCGTGCAGTCATGAGTGAATAGGGAGTACAGGAGGGAACTGATCAAGCATCCCTGAGAGGCCCCCGTGTTGAGGATCAGCGTGGCGGATGTGTTGTTACCTACCCTAACCACCTGAGGGTGGCCCGTCAGGAAGTTCAGGATCCAGTTGCAGAGGGAGGTGTTTAGTCCCAGGGTCCTTAGCTTAGTGATGAGCTTTGAAGGCACTATGGTTTTGAGCTATAGTCAATGAATAGCATTCTCACGTGGTGTTCCTTTTGTCCAGGTGTGAAATGGCAGTGTGGAGTGCAATAGCGATTGCATCATCTGTGGATCTGTTGGGGAGGTATGCAAACTGGAGTGAGTCTGGGGTTTCTGGGATAATGGT
Organism: Oncorhynchus clarkii lewisi; assembly: GCF_045791955.1. Lineage (NCBI taxonomy): Eukaryota > Metazoa > Chordata > Actinopteri > Salmoniformes > Salmonidae > Oncorhynchus > Oncorhynchus clarkii. Next base: position 13,539,031 of record NC_092158.1, on the reverse strand, counting down.
GTTGATGTGAGCCATGATCAGCCTTTCAAGGCATTTCATGGCTACAGACATGAGTGCTACAGGTCGGTAGTCATTTAAGCAGGTTACCTTAGTGTTCTTGGACAGACAGACTATGGTGGTCTGCTTGAAACATGTTTGGTATTACAGACTCAGACATGGAGAGGTTGAAAATGTCAGTGAAGACATTTGCCAGTTGGTCAGCGTATGCTCGGAGTACACGTCCTGCTAATCCGTCTGGCCCTGAGGTCTTGTGAATGTTGACCTGTTTAACCTCTCTAGGCTAGGGGGCGGTATTTTCACGTCCGGATGAAAAGCGTGCCCAAAGTAAACTGCCTGCTACTCAGGCCCAGAAGCGAGGATATGCATATTATCAGTAGATTTGGATAGAAAACACTCTGACGTTTCTAAAACTGTTGGAAATAATGTCTGTGAGTATAACAGAACATATTTGGCAGGCTAAACCCTGAGGACAAACAGTCCAGGAATTTTTTTTTTGAGATCACTCTCTTTTCAATGGGTGTTCTATGTGGATCTAGATTTCTAAGGCACTTGCTTGCAGTTCCTATTGCTTCCACTACATGTCAACCGTGTTTAGAAATTGGTTGATGTTAGGGCTGTTCAGCACGAGGGTTGAGTCTAGTGTACTGTTTGTTAGGGGCGCATGACCTGAAAGCCTGCTCCACTTTGTTTTTATCCACTATTGAATGCAGTTTATCCCGTCTTAAATTTGATCGATCATTTATGTTAAAAATACCTAAAGTTGTATTAGGAAAGTTATTTGAAATGTTTGGACAATGTTAGATATTTTGTAGTCATGTTGCGCGATTTGGAACCGGTGTTTTTCTGGATCAAATGCGCCAAATAAATTGACATTTTGGAGATATAACGACGGAATTAATCGAACGAAAGAACCATTTGTGATGTTTATGGGACATATTGGAGTGCCAACAGAAGAAGCTCGTCAACGGTAAGGCACGAATTATATAGTTTGCTCTACCCTTTAGCTCAGTGCGAATGTTGCCTGTAATCCATGGCTTCTATTTGGGGTATGTACGTACAGTCACTTTGGGGACGATGTCCTCCATGCACTCATTGAGGAAGCCAGTGACTGATGTGGTGTACTCCTCAATACCATCGGAACATAGTCCAGTCTGTGCTAGCAAAACAGTCAAGTAGTTTAGCATCTGCTTCATCTGATCACTTTTTTATAGGCCGAGTCACTGATGCTTCCTGCTTTACTTTTTGCTTGTAAGCAGGAATCAGAAGGATATAATTATGGTCAGATTTGCCAAATGGAGGGCGAGGGAGAGCTTTGTACGCGTCTCTGTGTGTGGAGTAAAGGTGGTCTAGAGACGTTTTTTCCCTCTGGTTGCACATTTAACATGCTGATAGAAATGAGGTACAACTGATTTAATAAGTTTCCCTGCATTAAAGTCCCTGTTCACTAGGAGCGCCACCTCTGGATGAGCATTTTCCTGTTTGCTTACGGCGGTATACAGCTCATTGAGTGCGGTTTTAGTGCCAGCATCGGTCTGTGGTGGTATGTAGACAGCTACGAAAAATACAGATGAAAACTCTCTAGATAGATAGTGTGGTCTACAGCTTATCATGAGATACTCTACCTCAAACAAGCAATACCTTGAGACTTCCTTAGATATCGTGCACCAGCTGTTGTTTACATATATGCATAGGTTCTTAATGTTGTCGTTCAGCCACGACTCTGTGAAATATAAGATATTACAGTTTTTAAAGTCCCATTGGTAGGATATACAGTGGGGCAAAAACGTATTTAGTCAGCCACAAATTGTGCAAGTTCTCCCACTGAAAAAGACGAGAGAGGCCTGTAATTTTCATCATAGGTACACTTCAACTATGACAGACAAAATGAGAAAAAAAATCCAGAAAATCACATTGTAGGATTTTTAATGAATTTATTTGCAAATTATGGTGGAAAATAAGTATTTGGTCACCTACAAACAAGCAAGATTTCTGGATCTCACAGACCTGTAACTTCTTATTTAAGAGGCTCCTCTGTCCTCCACTCGTTACCTATATTGATGGCACCTGTTTGAACTTGTTATCAGTATAAAATACACCTGTCCACAACCTCAAACAGTCACACTCCAAACTCCACTATGGCCAAGACCAAAGAGCTGTCAAAGGACACCAGAAACAAAATTGTAGACCTGCACCAGGCTGGGAAGGCTGAATCTGCAACAGGTAAGCAGCTTGGTTTGAAGAAATCAACTGTGGGAGCAATTATTAGGAAATGGAAGACATACAAGACCACTGATAATCTCACCCCGTGGGGTCAAAATGATCACAAGAACGGTGAGCAAAAATCCCAGAACCACACGGGGGGACCTAGTGAATGACCTGCAGAGAGCTGGGACCAAAGTAACAAAGCCTACCATCAGTAACACACTACGCCGCCAGGGACTCAAATCCTGCAGTGCCAGATGTGTCCCCCTTCTTAAGCCAGTACATGTTCAGGCCCGTCTGAAGTTTGCTAGAGAGCATTTGGATGATCCAGAAGAAGATTGGGAGAATGTCAAATGGTCAGATGAAACCAAAATATAACTTTTTGGTAAAAACTCAACTCGTCGTGTTTGGAGGACAAAGAATGCTGAGTTGCATCCAAAGAACACCATACCTACTGTGAAGCATGGGGGTGGAAACATCATGCTTTGGGGCTGTTTTTCTGCAAAGGGACCAGGACGACTGATCCGTGTAAAGGAAAGAATGAATGGGGCCATGTGTCGTGAGATTTTGAGTAAAAAACTCCTTCCATCAGCAAGGGCATTGAAGATGAAACGTGGCTGGGTCTTTCAGCATGACAATGATCCCAAACACACCGCCCGGGCAACGAAGGAGTGGCTTCGTAAGAAGCATTTCAAGGTCCTGGAGTGGCCTAGCCAGTCTCCAGATCTCAACCCCATAGAAAATCTTTGGAGGGAGTTGAAAGTCTGTGTTGCCCAGCAACAGCCCCAAAACATCACTGCTCTAGAGGAGATCTGCATGGAGGAATGGGCCAAAATACCAGCAAAAGTGTGTGAAAACCTTGTGAAGACTTACAGAAAACATTTGACCTCTGTTATATACCCTTTGTTGACAATGATAAAGTATTGAGATAAACTTTTGTTATTGACCAAATACTTATTTTCCACCATAATTTGCAAATAAATTCATTAAACATCCTACAATGTAATTTTCTGGATTTTTTTTTCTCATTTTGTCTGTCATAGTTGAAGTGTACCTATGATGAAAATTACAAGTTCTCATCTTTTTAAGTGGGAGAACTTGCACAATTGGTGGCTGACTAAATACTTTTTTGCCCCACTGTACGTACTTTCAGTTCGTCCCATTTATTTTCCAGCGATTGAACTTTAGATAGCAGGACCTAATGCAAAGGTCAGATTAGTCCCTCGTCTTCTGATCCTCACAAGGCACCCTGATCCTTTTCGGCAAAATTCCATGTTTCCTTCTTCAGCGAATCACGGGGATCTGGGCCTGGTCGGGTGTCTATAGTATCTCCCATCCGCCCGACTCGTTGACGAAAAACTCTTTGTCCAATTTGAGGTGAGTAATTGCAGTTCTGATGTCCAAAAGCTCTTTCTGGTCATAAGAGACAGTAGCAGAAACATTGTGTACAAAACAAGTGACGAAGAACATTTTTTAAATAGCATGGTTGGTTAAGAGCAGATAAGACATCCCCCTCCGGCGACATCATGACAAATCTTAGAATCAACTATTAAAGACTACCAGAACTCACTGGATTCTCCAATTACCTTGAATGAGCTACAAGACAAAATACAAACTCTCCAACCCAAAAAGGCTTGTGGGGTTGATTGTATCCTAAATGAAATGATAAAATATACAGACCCCAAATTCCAATTGGCTATACTTAAACTCTTTAACATCATCCTCAGCTCTGGCATCTTCCCCAATATTAGGAACCAAGGACTAATCACCCCAATCCACAAAATTGGAGACAAATTTGACCCCGATAACTACCGTGGGTTGTGCGTCAACAGCAACTTTGGGAGAATCCTCTGCATTATCATTAACAGCAGACTAGTATATTTCCTCAGTGAAAACAATGTACTGAGCAATTGTCAAATTGGCTATTTACCAAATTACCGTACAACAGGCCACGTATTCAATCTGCACAACATAATTGACAAACAAACCAAAATAAAGGCAAAGTCTTCTCATGCTTTGTCTATTTAAAAAAAAGCTTTTGACTCAGTTTGGCATGAGGGCCTGCTGTACAAATTGATGGAAAGTGGTGTTGGGGGAAAAATACACTACATTTTAAAATCCATGTACACAAACAACAAGTGTGTGGTTAAAATTGAAAGAAAAAAAAACATTTCTTTCCACAGGTCCGGGGCCAAGACAGGGATGGACCCTCTTCAACATAAATATCAGCGAATTGGCGAGGGCACAAAAATGGTCTGCAGCACCCGGCCTCACCCTACTAGAATTTGAAGGCAAATGTCTACTGTTTTCTGATGATCTGGTGCTTCTCTCCCCAACCAAGGAAGGTCTACAGCAGCACCTAGATCTTCTGGTGCTTCAGTAAGACAAAAATAATGGTGTTCCAAAAAAGGTCCAGTTGCCAGGACCACGAACACAAATTCCACCTAGATACCGTTGCCCTAGATCATACAAAAAAAACGATACATACCTTGGCCTAAACATCAGCGCCACAGGTAACTTTCACAAAGCTGTGAACGATCTGAGAGACAAGGCAAAAGGACCTTCAAGGCCATCAAAAGGAACATAACATTCAACATACCAATTAAGATCTGGCTAAAAATACTTGAAGCAGTTATAGAACCCATTGCCCCCTTTATGGTTGTGAGGCCTGGGGTCCGCTCACCAACCAAGATTTCACAAAATGGGACAAACACCAAATTGAGACTCTGCATGCAGAATTCTACAAACATATCCTCAGTGTACAATATAAAACACCAAATAATGCATGCAGAGAAGAATTAGGCCAATACCCAGTATTTATCAAAATCCACAGAAAAGAGACGTTAAATTATACAACCACCTAAAAGAAAGCGATTCCCAAACCTTCCACAACAAAGCCATCACCTACAGAGAAATGAACCTGGACAAGAGCCCATAAGCAAGCTGGTTCTGGGGCTCTGTTCACAAACACAAACAGACCCCAGAGAGCCCCAAGACAGCAACACAATTAGACCCAACCAAATGATGAGAAAACAAAAAGATAATTACTTGACACACTGGAAAGACTTTACAAGAACACTGAGCAAACTAGAATGCTATTTGGCCCTAAACAGAGAGTACACAGTGGCAGAATACCTGACCACTGTGACTGACCCAAACTTAAGGAAAGCTTTGACTATGTACAGACTCAGTGAGCATAGCCTTGCTATTGAGAAAGGACGCTGAAGGCAGACCTGGCTCTCAAGAGAAGACAGTCTATGTGCACACTGCCCACAAAATGAGGGAAACTGAGATGCACTTACTAACATCCTGCCAAATGTATAACCATATTAGAGACACATATTTCCCTCAGATTCCACAGAGCCACAAAGAATTCAAAAACAAATCAAATTTTGATAAACTCCCATATCTATTGGGTGAAATATAACAGTGTGCCATCACAGCAGCAAGATGTGTGTTTCCTGTTGCCACAAGAAAAGGTCAACCAGTGGAGAACAAACACCATTGTAAATATGACCTATATTTATATTTATTTATTTTCCCTTTTGTACTTTAACTATTTGCACATCATTACACCACTGTATATATATATATATAATATGACAATTTAAACGTCTTTATACTTTTGTAACTTTTGGAAGTGTAATGTTTACTGTTGATTTTGTCTTATTTATTTAACTTTTGTTTATTTTCTTTTTCACTTGTTTTGACAATGTAAACATATGTTTCGCATGCCAGTAAAGCCCCTTAATTAAATTGTAATTGAATTGAGAGAAGCAGCTGGGCAAAAACTGGCTGAATCAATGTTGTTTCCACCTTATTTCAACAAAAAATGCTATTTGATGATGTTGAATCAACGTAGAAAACTGATTGGATTCATTAATTCATCAAAGTAAGGGAATTTCATATTTTTTCTGTCAATTTTTACCCCAAATTGAATGACTTAGTAGGATGTTTTGTTGATTTCATGCTGAATTCACTTTAGTTGACAACTCATTTAAATGTAAATCAAAACTAGAAATTGAATGAATGTTTTGTACCAGACCTTGTCTCATTTGCTTTTTCCATATTTTTTCGGATTGTTGGAAGAGGATACTTCTTTCGGTCCAAATTGTCTCTGTTTATTGTATGTCCGTATATCAGCCAGTCTATATATGTAGCCAACTTTTAAAGCAACTACAATTACTGTAACACATTTCCTGTGGCAAAGAGCTTTCAGATAATCCCTGCATCTTTTACAAATGCATATTGCGGTATTTCTATGAAAATCCCTCTTTTTGTGATAAATATTTGATTTGGTCTAAAATGATCAGGGAATACAGAGAGTAAGGAATTAGAGACAGCAATATATTGTACCCCTCTTGCCCTATCCTCATCCTCCTGTCATTGGCAATCCTTTATAAAAACAGCATTGTAACATATTCTTCATGTAAAGCCCTCTCTTGATTTAAGACAAATCACTTGTCTTTAGGCTGATATTACATAAAGTTCATAATTTGTATAGCTGATCTGCCATCTCAGCAGCACCCAGCCATACCCTGCTGCCCAGTGGGGCTCAGAACCAGCTAAGTATCCCAGTCACTGGTCATTAACATGCTGGCTGAAATCCTAAAGCAGCTAGGGCACACCAGATGGACCACTGCTTGTTTTGGCTCCTGGCCAGGTTGGTTGGTTGGGCTGGGTGTGTTCTATGTGTCCCAGTATGCTCTCTCTGCTCTCTCTGTTCTCTATGCTCTCTCTGTCTGCTCTCTTCTCTCTGCCCTCTCTGCTCTCTCTGCTCTCTCTGCTCCCTCTGCTCTCTCTACTCTCTTCCCTCTCTGCTCTCTCTTCTCTCTCTCCTCTCTGCTCTCTCTGCTCTCTCTGCTCTCTGTGTTCAAGTTGCTACTCCCTCTCTCTCCTCTTTCACTCTTTCAATTCAGTTTCAATTTAAGGGGCTTTGTTGGCATGGTAAACATATGTTTCTCCCTCTCTCTGTGCCCCTCTCTCTCACTTTATAGCTGGGTTCAATCTTTCTCTCTGCTCTCTCTCTCTCTCTCTCTCTCTCTCTCTCTCTCTCTTTCTCTTTCTCTTTCTCTCTCCTCTCTCCTCTCTCTTTTCTCCCAATGTTTCTTCGGACACTTTAAAATAACTTTCATGAATAAGCCATTATAAACACTTATAAGTGTGTATAAATGTTTTATGAATTATTATAAATGTTATATTATAATTCCGTATGCATTGTAAGGAGTATAACACCTATGCATTCTAATAGCTAAATTGTTATCCATGGTGATGAAACAGACACATTTCGCATGTTGATGAGGCCGTGCTGCTGAAATACACAAACAGCCGCGAGAAATGTCTGAAATAGGCTATAAAGACAGACAATGTTGAAATCTACCAAAATGGACAGAAATATAACAAAACTTGCTGTGAGAGTAAACTAGTCTAGCCTATAAATTTGCAGCGGCTCATAACCGCTTCACGAAAAGTGAGCAATTAAGGTGATGCGTTTCTATGATCATACATCCTGTCGAAGATGAGAATAGGACAGAGGTGTCGAATCTAACTCTTAGGGATGCTCTTCACGTCGACATCTCAAGAGTCGATACTGTAATGATTCAACTTGTCACAGTTTTACAACAGCCATATACTACATGAACATTTGGGCATAGGCTACGAGGAGCGCTGACTTTAATGACCACTTTATCTGCTCTGTCTGCTCAGCCGCGGTTTACTCTATTCAGCGGTGAGATTTTCGTAGGTTTCTTTCTTCTGTCTCAATCTCAACGCTTTCGATTGGAGCACCACCAATGCCGATAATTTTTTAGCCTGCTGATTTCCATTTGCGCTGGGAGCGCGAGGAAATACGCTACACAGCTAGGTTATAAAGAACAAGCCGCCCAGTACAGGAATTATAGGGCGACTACCCGAGTGTCAGGAATACGGGCTACATTCGCTGATGGACTAACCGAACCAACTGCAGCCACAAGCCTACCAGTGGAGCCAAAACCGGGAGGGGAGAAAGAACAGTTTCAATTCACTGACGCTTATTTCTCAAAGGACCCCCGGGACAGGAAATCTGACCACTTCTAATTGTGGAAAACTGCTTTGTGACCGTTACACATGCTTTTGTTTTGCGCGGTATGGGTGTAAGGACCGTATTTAAAGATCCCCAGCAGATACCAGGCAGTCACAATACAACCTATCAAACTCCGTCCAACCGGGCGCTGGTGGTATATGGCTGCATGCCTTATCAGAACATATATGTTTGTCGTTTCTTTGGACGTATTTTGAGATTATTTTAAGCAGCTTTGGATACTTTGTTTTTGCGTTGCATGTGAATTGAAAGGAGCCTGGAATTGGCCTTTATATGACTTTTCTATCCTATATGAAGGAGTTGGATAGCGGAACGAGAGGAGAGCGACACAAACAAACAACGGGGACTCAACACTATTCATATTGAGATCATTTCGTTGTGATTTTAGTAGACATTATTAACTCATATTTTAGTCTATGCCTTAAATCCATTTTATAGTTCGTATTAAATAGTTATTAATGTAACGCTTTGTTTTGGACACTTTTCCATACGGGGTGTCGGTCATATGGTGAAACTGGAGGGGTTAACATAACTGTTAGGGTTTCAGTCAAACAGTGACAGAAATAAACTAATCATTATCACCCAAGTCTGCCCGCGACCCTTCGGTGACTCACGTGCCAGCCTCAGTGATGGTCGGAATCGAGATCTAACAAGACAACAACCCTGCTGATGCGACCAGGTACATTACAAATATCTGTGAAGGTAAGGTCTTACTAAGCCTATACCCATGGCTAGCTGTATGTATTTGCCTTGAACTTATGATGCTTTTCGTTGTTGTTTCATCGTGGCATGGAAGAATCAGTCTCCAGACAATGTGTTTGCTGTGTGCATGTTAGCTGTTATTCGTTGTATACTTTTTTTGGACATAAACATGACTTAACGTTATATTTCTTGAATCTAGCTATGTGGCCTATAAATGCAGTGTAGTTCTGTTTTTAGACAACGGTCTACCCCGAGCTCTCAAACCCTGTTCCTGGAGAGCTACCATCCTGTAGGGTACCACTCCAACCCTGTTCCTGGAGAGCTACCGTCCTGTAGGGTATCACTCCAACCCTGTTCCTGGAGAGCTACCGTCCTGTAGGGTTTCACTCCAACCCTAATCTAGCGCACCTGATTAAAAAAATGAGGTGGTTGATAACATCAATTAGGTTAGTTACAACTGGGGTTGGCGTGAAAACCTACAGGAGGGTAGCTCTCCAGGAGCAGGGTTGGAGAACCCTGGTACACTAATAATTCAAATTCAGGTTGTTCTTTGGATTGACATTTAGAGTAATTGACCAATTCTCTAGAGAGAATCTTTGTTTTTACACATTTCATGAAATGAATTAATCCAGAGGCCTATGCAATCATCACTTTGTATCACTTGGAGTCACTGTAGTAACTCGGGCTATTGAGTTGCCTTGTTTCCATTAGCAGGCTGCTGTCCATGGTGCTGAAACACACAAACACGTTTCTAGTGTGTGTCAGCACACATACAAGTTAAGCAGGGAGGTTTCATAGTTGAAGTGGTTTTACAGAATGTACCAAACTGCTTAGGGCAGGCTACTGACAACACCTCAGCAGTCTGGTCAATCCCAAACCAAACTCACTTCCTCCTCCTCCTCCTCCTCCTCCTCCTCCTCCTCCTTCTCCTCCTCCTCCCCCTCCTTGCATGCTCATCTCTCCCAGGCTCACTGCTGCTCTGCTCTCCATATAACAATCCATGTCTGATTTGGTGTTATGATTCAGCCCTTATGTGAAAGTGGAACGGCCTGCAGAGAGGTTAGCATGGTCATTGGTAACCGCCATGCTAACACAGGGCTACAACAGGCACCACCATGCTAACACGGGGCTACAACAGGCACCATCAACCTAACATGGGGCTACAACAGGCACCACCATGCTAACATAGCGCTACAACAGCCACCACCATGCTAGAGCAGCACATGGTGATGTCTGAGACGTACTTCTCAGCCTGAAGTGTCCCCACTTGCACCAGTAAATAGCTATCTTTTCACGTGGCACTGACTGGTAGGACGCTGCAGGAGGGCGGTCACATGTGCTAGCGAGGCAGAGGTCCTGAGTTCGCACAAGGTATGGGCCGAATCAGGGGGAAGTGGTACTCGCTAAACAAGCAGTGTTAGGTCCTTTTCACTAACACAAGGCTACAACAGGCAGGGAGTGACGTGCACAGGATACAACAGGTGTAAAACAGTACACTGAAATTCTTACTTAAAAATGATGGACGATATAGAAATTGAATTACTAGAATAAGACATTCCCCTTCAAGTCGTCTTTCATTAACGCGTGGCCCGGCTTCTATTAGTATGTTATTTCTATGAGGAGGCAGGCCTGCACCAGTATGGTCTCCGTGTTACAGCAGGCAGGGGACGCCAGACCAAGGTTATGTAGGCAGTGTCTGAATTAGCATGACCAGAACCTTGTGTGTGTGTTTAACATTCTGTCATGAAAGACTAGCTTCAGCATTGTCACCATGCTTGAGCAGCATGGGGTCAAAGGCCAATGAGGCAGGGTCTGCAGCAGTCACCAGCAGTAATGTCAGCCCTGATGCTGAGGCAAGCCTGTACCAGGGGGAGGGAGGGAGCTATGGACGATATAGAAATTGAATTACTAGAACTGACATTCCTCCTCTCTGAGTGGAGAGGAGCAGTAGCGGAGTCTGTAAAGCCCCAATGGCTGCTTGCTCCATGACCCTTCCAACACCCTCGGCCCCCTGGGAACACAGCAATGAGGGAATGTCTGTTTCCTCCCTCCCTCCCTCCCGCCTCCCTCCCTCGTGAGTAATCACTCTAAAGCAACACCCCAACCCTCAGTTCACAGTTTCCTTGCCACCCCAACAACCTTCACCCAATTCCCAGTTTCCTTACCACTCCAACACCCTCCACCCAATTCCCATAGTTGGGGAAAGAGACAAAAGACACACACACACACACATATTTAGGGAATATGATGCTATTTCGGACAGAACCAGTCTTCACATTAGAATCACCAGCTTATAAAGAAAGGGCCTTAATGAAATGGATTCCAAGGCACTAGGATGTAATGTTCCCCCGTCTGTTTTATGGCTCAGTATGTCACATGGTCTTTGATATGTTCATCATAAAGCTGTAGCCTATATAAAGGATATATTGTATCTCAACCCTTTACAGATATAGGATCTTCATTTGAGCCAGTTTGCTACAACAGAAAATGTGAATTATTATGTGGATTATAATTAATGAACAGTTTTTGTAGGGGTTGATAAATTCTCAGCAATAAAAGATTGATCAAATTAAGATCCTACATATGTACTTGGAAATGGTTCCAAGGGATGATGGAGAGGCACTGGGATGCAATGTTATGTTCCCCATTCTACCGTCCTGCATAGGATGCCACATGGAGGGTCTTTGTCATGTTCATCATATAGGTGTCAATACAGGATACATCTCAGGTCGTTTCGTGGATGGTTATTGAATATTTTGATATAAAATGGTAATTTAGCAGATGCTTTTATCCAAAGCAACTTAGAGAACTGTCAACATTGACAGTGACACGTATTCACTATATGTGAGAATCAAACCCACAACCCTGGTGTTGCCAGTAGCAACACACTTGGTATAGTATAGGAAATCTCAACTCTTCTCTTGGAGGATTTAAATGTATCTTTGTTATTATGATATATAGGCTTAACGGAAGCCATTTGATTGTGAATGTTGTTGAGTGTATGGAGAGGGACACAGCAGGCTACATCCGTCTCTCAGTGTCAGAACGCAGTGGTTAGTCCATGTCAGTCACTTCTCCTACGCTCACCACGGCAACAAAGAGGCAAACAGCTCAACCACGGCAACACAGAGGCTAACAGCTCACCACGGCAACACAGAGGCTAACAGCTCAATCATGGCAACAAAGAGGCAAACAGCTCAACCACGGCAAAACAGAGGCTAACAGCTCACCACGGCAACAAAGAGGAAAACAGCTCGACCACGGCAACAAATAGGCAAACAGCTCACCACGGCAAAACAGAGGCAAACAACGAGAGAGATAGCTAGCACGCCTGAAATAAATGACTAGAAAAAAGACTTGAATGGCAGTCTGCCAAGCCGATGGATGGAGATATAAAAAGATGAAGGGAATAAGAAAATCAATTATTTTAGCGGTGCTAACTGTACATGTCTGCCCTACAGGAGCCACTCTGTGGAGAGGAACAGAAAACAACAACACACCAAACACACACAAAACACACACCAAACACACACCAAACACACACAAAACACACACCAAACACACACAAAACACACACCAAACACACACAAAACACACACCAAACACACACAAAACACACACCAAACACACACCAAGCACACACCAAGCACACACCAAACACACACACACCAAACACACACCAAGCACACACCAAACACACACACACCAAACACATACCAAACAGACACCAAAAACACACACACCAACCACACACCATGCACGCACCAAACACACACATACCAAACACATACCAAACACACACCAAACACACACCAAAAACACACACACCAAACACACACCAAGCACACATACACCATTCACACACCAAGCATCTACCAAACACGCACCAAACACACACCAAACACACACACACCAAACACCTACCAAGCACGCACCAAACACACACCAAACACACACACACACAGCCTGTGCTGACAAAGTGTTGTAAACAGAAATGAGAGGAGACATGTTTTCCAGAAAAGGAGAAAGAAAGAAGTGCTTGGGGTGGTGCTATAGCTCTAACTGTTAATACATGACCTCTGTTGATATTCACTCAGCTCACTACCCCAGGCCCCAGTTACAGTATCCTCCTCATGGACAACTGACCATTAGGCCAAATGTGCATCCCAAAATGCACACTTTTCACAATATCGTGAACTACATTTGGCCAGGGCCCATAGGGGTCTGGTCAAAAGTAGTTCACTATATAGGGAATAGGCTGAGCCCACCACTGGTGTATATAAGTACATCAGAAGACAGTGGAGTGGCACGTAGCACAGACCACTTGTTCAGGGTTCATGGATGACCAGATCATTCAGTGCCGGACAGTACGTAATCCTGCATGGTGTGTGGTCTCTATACAGATACTCAGTATACGACAACAGTTGTGTCTGTCTGTCTGATAAAGTTTGATTTGATGGTGATCGATAGTGTTCTTTTGGAATGATCTCATTCTAGAATCTTGGTGACGTGACTCCATGCAGTGTGCTGGGTTCTGTATGTTATATGTGTGATGGATGGTAGTTTGGCAAGATGAGCTCTTCTTGTGGAATGTCTCTATCTGTGTGCTTGCAGGGATCTGTACGCTGACATTAAACTGTCCTCTGTGCTGAATGTTTTCTGGGCAATTGTCAGTCTCTCTCTCTCTCTCTCTCTCTCTCTCTCTCTCTCTCTCTCTCTCTCTCTCTCTCTCTCTCTCTCTATGTGTGTGCCAGTCTGCTGACAGTGACGTCAGATCTATACTGTGTGCTACTTACCGTTCAATGTTACCTTCCTGTTCAAAGGAAGGCCTTTGGTCACTGTTAGGGTCATTTAAAGGTAAGGACTGGCTAACAAGATTATCATGATGTGATATTGAACCTGGATCGTTTCTCAGAAACCTATCTACTCATACAGTATCATCTTAGTGGGTCTATTGGCTTATATAGGTCAAGTGTGGCAAAGTCAGTGTGTGTGTGTGAGCATGTGTGCTTGCGTGTGTGTATTTGTTTGTGTGTATATACAGTTGAAGTCGGAAGTTTACATACACCTCAGCCAAATACATTTAAACTCAGTTTTCCACAATTCCTCACATTTAATCGTGGTAAAAATTCCCTGTCTTAGGTCAGTTAGGATAACCAATTAACTTTAAGAATGTGAAATGTCAGAATAATAGTAGAGAGAAAGATTTATTTAAGCTTTTATTTCTTTCATCACATTCCCAGTGGGTCAGAAGTATACATATACTCGTATTTGGTAGCATTGCCTTTAAATTGTTTAACTTGGGTCAAACGTTTCGGGTAGCCTTCCACAAGCTTCCCACAATAAGTTGGGTGAATTTTGGCCCATTCCTCCTGACAGAGCTGGTGTAACTGAGTCAGGTTTGTAGGCCTCCTTGCTCGCACATGCTTTTTCAGTTCTGCCCACAAATTTCCTATATGAATGAGGTCAGGGCTTTGTGATGGCCACTCCAATACCTTGACTTTGTTGTCCTTAAGCCATTTTGCCACAACTTTGGAAGTATGCTTGGGGTCATTGTCTATTTGGAAGACCAATTTGCAAACAAGATTTAACTGATGTCTTGAGATATTGCTTCAATATATCCACATAAATTTCCTCCCTCGTGATGCCATCTATTTTGTGAAGTGCACCAGTCCCTCCTGCAGCAAAGAACCCTCTAAACATGATGCTGCCACCCCCGTGCTTCACGGTTGGGATGGTGTTCTTCGGCTTGCAAGCCTCCTCCTTTTTCCTCCAAACATAATGATGGTCATTATGGCCAAACAGCTCTATTTTTGTTTCATCAGACCAGAGGACAATTCTCCAAAAATAACGATCTTTGTTCCCATGTGCAGTTGCAAACCGTAGTCTGGCTTTTTTATGGCAGTTTTGAAGCAGTGGCTTCTTCCTTGCTGAGCAGCCTTTCAGGTTATGGTGATGTAGGACTCGTTTTACTGTGGATATAGATACTTTTGTACCTGTTTCCTCTAGCATCTTCACAAGGTCCTTTGCTGTTGTTCTGGGATTGATTTGCAATGTTTGCACCAAAGTACGTTCATGTCTAGGAGACAGAACGCGTCTCCTTCCTGAGCGGTATGACGGCTGTGTGGTCCCATGGTGTTTATACTTATACAATTTATTTTCTGAGGTCTTGGCTGATTTCTTTTGATTTTCCCATGATGTCAAGCAAAGAGGCACTGAGCTTGAAGGTAGGCCTTGAAATACATCCACATGTACACCTTCAATTGACTCAAATTATGTAAATTAGCCTATCAGAAGCTTCTAAAGCCATGACATAATTTTCTGGAATTTTCCAAGCTGTAAACTTCTGACCCACTGTAATTGTGATACAGTGAATTTAAGTGAAATAATCTGTCTGTAAGCAATTTTTTGAAAAATTACTTGTGTCATGCACTTGTAGATGTCCTAACCGACTTGCCAAAACTATAGTTTGATTAACAAGAAATTTGTGGAGTGGTTGAAAAATGAGTTTTAATGACTCCAACCTAAGTGTATGTGAACTTCCAACGTCAAATGTATTTGTGTTGGTTGTGGTCTGTCTGCACGCATTTCCTGCTCTGCCTGGCAGGTCATCTGAACTCACCCTAAACGCCATCCCTGACCCTCAACCAACCAATCACCATTAGTCTCCCTGATTGGGTTTGATTTCATTGGCCCTGTCTTAATTAAGACCTGGGAAGATGATGAAAAAAATTGAGGGGAAATAATAGGATTCTCTGATTGTGTGGTGTCCAAGAGCACATTTAATTTAATACTTTTTACTACCCTGAGAGTCCTGCTAAGGTTTTTTATTTTATTTTTTGTCTGAATTAAATTTGTTCCATGGCAGTGAATTTTCATAAACAACATGATCAAAAGTATGTGGACACCTTATTCCAAAGATCATGGGCATTAATATGGAGTTGGCCTCCCCTTTGCTGCTAAAACAGCCTCAACTCTTCTGGGAAGGCTTTCCACTAAATGTTGGAACATTCCTGTGGGGATTTGCTTCCATTCAGCCACAAGAACATTAGTGAGGTTGGGCACTGATGTTGGGTGATTAGGCCTGGGTCACAGTCAGCGTTCCAATTCATCCCAAAGGTGTTCGATGGGGTTAAGGTCAAGGCTCTGTAAGGGCAAGTCAAGTTCTTCCACACTGATCTTCACAAAATATTCTGTATGGACCTCGCCTTGTGCACAGGGACATTGTCATGCTGAAACAGGAAAGGGCCTTCCCCAAATTGTTGCCACAAAGTTGGAAGCACATAATTGTCTAGAATGTCATTGTATGTTGTAGTGTTAAGATTTCCCTTCACTGGAACTAAGGGGCCTAGCCCGAACCATGAAAAACAGTCCCAGACCATTATTCCTCATCCACCAAACTTTACAGTTGTCAATTTACATTCGAGCAGGGAGTGTTCTCCTGGCATCCGCTAAACCCAGATTTGTCCATTGAACTGCCAGAGGGTGAAGCGTGATTCATCACTCCAGATAATGTGTTTCAACTGCTCTAGAGTCCAATGGCGGCAAGCTTTACACCACTGCAGCTGACACTTGGCATTGCGCATGGTGATCTTAGGCTTGTGTGCGGCTGCTCGGCCATGGGACCCCTTCATGAAGCTCCCGACGAACAGTTATTGTGCTGACGTTTCTTCTAGATGCAGTTTGGAACTCGGTAGTGAGTGTTGCAATCGAGGACAAAAAAATGTACGTGCCTAGCGCTTCAGCACTCAGCAGTCCCGTTCTCTGAGCTTGTGTGGCCTACCACTTCGTGGCTGAGCCTTTGTTGCTCCTAGGCGTTTCCACTTCACAATAACAGCACTTACTATTGAGTACAGCAGCTCTAGCAGGGCAGAAATTTGATGAACTGACTTGTTGGAAAGGTGGCATCCTATGATGGTGACAGGTTGAAAGATACTGAGCTCTTCAATATGGACCATTCTACAATGGGTGTGGCTGAAATAGCCGAATCCACTAATTTGAAGGGGTGACTGCATACTTTTATATATATAGTGTATTCGCAGCAGCCTGTCTTGGTCCAGTGAATTATTATATTCAATTCAAATCAAATGTTATTAGTCACATGCGCTGAATACAACAGGTGTAGTAGACCTTACTGTGAAATGCTTACTTACGAGCCCCTAACCAACAATGCAGTTTTTAAAAAATCTGAGTAAGAATGAAAAATAAAAGTAACAAGTAATTGACGAGCAGCAGTAAAATAACAATAGTGAGACTATACACAGGGGGTTACCGGTACTGAGTCAATCTGCGGGGGCACCGGTTAGTTGAGGTAATATGTACATGTAGGTAGAGTTATTAAAGTGACTATGCATAGATGGGGGGTGGGGGCAATGCAAATAGTCTGGGTAGGCATTTGATTAGATGTTCAGGAGTCTTATGGCTTGGGGGTAGAAGCTGTTTAGAAGCCTCTTGGACCTAGACTTGGCGCTCCTGTACCGCTTGCTGTGCGGCAGCAGAGAGAACAGTCTATGACTAGGGTGGCTGGAGTCTTTGACAATTTTTAGGGCCTTCCTCTGACACCGCCTGGTATAGAGATCCTGGATGGCAGGAAGCTTGGCCCCAGTGATGTACTGGGTCGTACGCACTACCTTCTGTCGTGCCTTGCGGTCGGAGGCTGAGCAGTTGCCATACCAGGCAGTGATGCAACCATGCTCTCAATGGTGCAGCTGTAGAACATTTTGAGAATCTAAGGACCCATGCCAAATATTGTCAGTCTCCAGAGGAGGAATAGGTTGTGTTGTGCCCTCTTCACGACTGTCTTGGTGTGCTTGGACCTTGTTAGTTTGTTGGTGATGTGGACACCAAGGAACCTTCTCAGCAGCCTGTCCTGGTTCAGTGAATTGTTATATTATCAGCAGCCTGTCCTGGTCCAGCATTGGCAAGTCTGTTTGTAAGATGTGTTACAGAGATACAGACAGAGAACTCTGTCTGACATTACTGTTGATGGAGGGACACACACACATCATAATGTAATACGGGACTGGAAGCTTGTTTGCATAGCTATGATTGTCATGATTGTTGCCTGCCTCTGAGATGCTTGTGTGTGTTTGTCTGGAAGTCTCACTCCATAACCCCTCCAGCTAGAGTCATTATTTCCACTATAAGACTGGTAGGTAGAATTAGAAAGGGGCCTTGTGACCACTTATTATACTGTTGATGATTATACTGTTGATGGCCTCTGTATTTGACACCTTCTTGGTTTAGGATGACCATGTCTGCTCTGCTCCAAGTTTAATTAGTGTTAGGTACAGTAAATAGATAGATCCTTTGGACTCTGCTCACAATTTTCCCTCGATTAAATATTCCATTAATCGTCTTCTGTCCTGGAGGACGATGTTATGTAGGAACCCAATGTGCTCTAGGTCAGGACAAAGCTTTGGCTAGCTGTTGTATTTTCTGTTTTATCTGTGTGTTGCTTGCTTCAGCTGAGTTATACACCATATAGTCTAGTGATGCCAGACATCACACCATAGATTAGTTGGCAGTAGCTAGGTGGTGACTGGCAGTAGCTAGGTGGTGACTGGCAGTAGCTAGGTGGTGACTGGCAGTAGCTAGGTGGTGGCTGGCAGTAGCTAGGTGGTGACTGGCAGTAGCTAGGTGGTGACTGGCAGTAGCTACTTTGTGACTGGCAGTAGCTAGGTGGTGACTGGCAGTAGCTAGGTGGTGACTGGCAGTACCTAGGTGGTGACTGGCAGTAGCTAGGTGGTGACTGGCAGTAGCTAGGTGGTGACTGGCAGTAGCTAGGTGGTGACTGGCAGTACCTAGGTGGTGACTGGCAGTAGCTAGGTGGTGACTGGCAGTAGCTAGGTGGTGACTGGCAGTAGCTAGGTGGTGACTGGCTGTACCTAGGTGGTGACTGGCAGTAGCTAGGTGGTGACTGGCAGTAGCTAGTTTCAGTCTGTCTCAAATCTGTGTCTGTCTGTCTCAATCTGCCTCAGTCTGTGTCTCAGTCTGCCTCAGTCTGTGTTTCAGTCTGTCTCAGTCTGTCTGAGTCTGTTTCAGTCTGTCTCAGTCTGTTTCAGTCTGCTCAGTCTGTGTCTCAGTCTGTGTCTCAGTCTGTCTCAGTCTGTCTCCGTCTGTGTTTCAGTCTGTCTCAGTCTGTCTCTCAGTCTGTCTCTCAGTCTGTGTCTCAGTCTGTGTCTCAGCCTGTGTCTCAGCCTGTGTCTCAGCCTGTGTCTCAGCCTGTGTCTCAGTCTGTGTCTCAGTCTGTGTCTGTCTGACTCAGTCAATGTCTGTCTGTGTCTAAGTCTGTCTCAGTAGGATCCTGTGTGCGTGTGCGTGTGCGTGTAAGTGTAAGTGTGTGTGTGTGTGTGTGTGTGCGTGCATGCGTGCATGCGTACGTGTCTGATTGAGTGAGCAGAGGGTAGGACAGGGGATAGTTGGATGGGCACAGTATGATCCTGATTGTGCTGTAAGTGTTGGCTTCTGCAGCATGTGTACATCTAATATGACTGACAGATGTAGTATATATTCCCAGATAGGGAGTCGATTGTCCAAACAAACTGTTCCTTATCTAAGCAATTCTTACATAGAGATTTGATTGATTTAGAACATGTACTAAATCACATATGTAGTGAAAAAGTTTTTGTAAGTTTTATGTCCAGGAGTTTTTCTCACCATGTGATCTTACCCAGAAAACACTGCCATAGTGCCATAGTTCTGAGAAATGTTGAGGTAAATTGCGATAATTCATGGTGCGCCCAACCACGTACAAAATCTGGAACATGCTGAAATCGTAAGCCTGTGTAACAGTTGGTTAACACGCTCATGGGCAGTTGGGCATATTGTAGCTGTGTCACAGTGTCACCGGCAACATTATGTTTATCTGGCACTGTGGTGTCTTCTTCTCTCTGATAAACTCATCCTCCCTCCTTCTCTCCATCTCTCTCATTTGTCACCCTCCTCTCCGTGTACCTCGTTCGTCCGATCGCGGTGCGGACTGATGGATCTCTCTCTCTCTCTCTTACTCTCTCGGGCGCACACTCTCTCTCTCTCTCTTTCTCCCTAACTTTATTTTTCTCCCAGCCACCTCTCTCTCTCTCTCTCTCTCTTTCTCCCCCTGTATTTCTGTCTTTCTCTGTCTTTCTCTCTCTCTCCCTGTCACCTCTCTCTTCCCTCCCGTCACCTGACTCCTCTGCCACTCTGCCATGCCAAACAGACGCTGGAGAAGGGATGAGGAGAGGAGGGATGAATATATATATATATATATATTGAGACACTACCGTTTGGGGTAACTTTGAAATGTGCTTGATTTTGAAAGAAAAGCTCATTTTTTTGTCCATTGATAACATCAAATTGATCAGAAATACAGTGTAGACCTTGTTGTAAATTACTATTGTAGCTGGATACGGCAGATTTTTAATGGAATATCTACAGTACATAGGTGTACAGAGGCCCATTATCAGCAACCATCACTCCTGTGTTCCAATGGCACGTTGTGTTAGCTAATCCAAGTTTATAATTTTAAAAGGCTAATTGATCATTAGAAAACCCTTTACCAATTATGTTAGCACAGCTGAAAACTGTTGTTCTGATTAAAGAAGCAATAAAACTGGCCTTCTTTAGACTTGTTGAGTATCTGGAGCATCAGCATTTCTGGGTTCGCTTACAGGCTCAAAATGGCCAGAAACAAATAACTTTCTACTGAAACTTGTCAGTCTATTCTTGTTTTGAGAAATGAGGGCTATTCCATGCGATAAATTGCCATGAAACTGAAGATCTCGTACAACGCTGGGTACTACTCCCTTTACAGAACAACACAAACTGTCTCTAACCAGAATAGAAAGAGGAGTGGGAGGCCCCAGTGCACAACTGAGCAAGAGGACAAGTACATTAGAGTGTCTAGTTTGAGAAGCAGACGCCTCACAAGTCCTCAACTGGCAGCTTCATTAAATAGTACCCGCAAAACACCCGTCTCAACATCAACCGATGAAGAGGTGACTCCGGGATGCTGGCCTTCTAGGCAGAGTTCCTCTGTCCAGTGTCTGTGTTCTTTTGCCCATCTTAATCTTTTATTTTCATTAGCCAGTCTGAGATATGGCTTTTCCTTTCTAACTCTGCCTATATATTACTCAGTACCTGAGTAACCTGTAGTGTTGGAATAAAAGGTATCACATACCAACATGCACACAGACAGAAAACAAGCATCTGAAAGATAGTTAAAAAATGCAAACAACTATGACTTAAAATAACTATTTTACTGACTGATGCTAACCCCACCCACCCAGCACTCCCTTCTCATCTCTACCCCCTGGAGGGGAGATCTGCCGTTGACTCATATAGCCTCTATGACAGTCAGTTTAGCCATGCATGGCCATGGCCGACCTCTATATACTATCTATAATATACAGTACAGTCGCATCGTAGATTAATTAGCTAGACATGGGTTGAATGGTCATATGCCCCCCGGCACCTCTCTGATTCAGAGGGGTCGGGTTAAATGCGGAAGACACATTTCAGTTGAATTCATTCAGTTGTACAACTGACTAGGTATCCCCCTTTCCCCTTCTCTGTCCCCTAACAATGCAGAGAGAGAAAAAAGAGAAATAATAGAAAAATAATAACAAGACAAATAAATACACAATGATTAAAGATAACTTGACAATATACACAGGGTACCAGTACTGAGTCAATCTGCAGCTGTACGAGGTCATTGAGGTAGATACAGTATGTACATATAGGTAGGGATAAAGTGACCAGACAACAGGATAGATGATAAACAGTAACAGCAGCAAATTTGATGAATCAAAAGAGTTAGTTCAAAAACGAGTCAATGCAGATAGTTAAATAGTTAACCAATATCTACTCTGACTAACTATTTAGTAGTCTCATGGCTTGGAGGTAGAAGCTCTTCAGGGTCCTGTTGGTTCCAGACTTGGAGCGTCAGTTTCGCTTGCCATACGGTATCAGAGAGAACAGTCTATAACTTGGGTGGCTGGAATATTTGAAAATTTTTAGGGCCTTCCTCTGACACCGCCAGGTATAGAGGTCCTAGATGGGAGGGAGGTCAGTTCCAGTGATGTACTGTGCTGTACTCACTCCCCTCTGTAGTGCCTTGCGGTAGGATGCCAAGCAGTTGCCATACCAAGTGGTGATGCAGCCAGTCAAGATGCTCTCAATGGTGCAGCTGTAGAACTTTTTGAGGATCTGAGTGCCCATGACGAATATTTTCACCCTCCTGAGGGAGAAGAGGCATTGTCATACCCTCTTCATGACTGTGTTGGTATGTGTGGACCATGATAATTCCTTAGTGATGTGGACACAGAGGAACTTGAAGCTCTGGTGTGAATGGGGTCGTGCTCGGCCCTTCGTTTCCTGTAGTCCATGATCAGCTCCTTTGTCCTGCTGATGTTGAGGGAGAGATTGTTGTCCTGGTACCACACTCAAACGTCTCTGACCTTCTCCCTGTAGCCTGTCTCATTGTTGTCGGTGATCAGGCCTTCCACAGTTGTGTTGTCGGCAAACTTAATGATGGTGTTGGAGTCATGCGTGGCCACGCAGTCGTGGGTGAACAGGGAGTGCAGGAGGGGACTAAGCATTCACCCCTGAGGGAACCCCGTGTTGAGGGGTTCCCTCATGCATCGTTCAGTGTTGCTAGCCTCAAAGTGAGCGTAGAATGTATTTAGCTTGTCTGGTAGGCAGGCGTCACTGGACAGCTCACGGCTGGCTTTCCCGTTGTAATCTGTGATAGTTTGCAAGCCATGCCACATCTGACGAGTGTCAAAGCCGGTGTAGTAGGATTTGATCTCGGTCCTGTACTGACGCTTTGCCGGTTTTATGGTTAGTCGGAGGGCCTAGCGGGGTTTCTTAAAAACGTCCGGAATAGTGTCCCGCTCCTTGAAAGCAGCAGCTCTAGCCTTTCAGGGCTCCCCAATAGCGCAGCAGCCTAAGACACTGCATCTCAGTGCTAGAGGTGTCACTACAGACCCTGGTTTGATCCCGGGCTGTATCACTGGCTGTGATCGGGAGTCCCATAGGGCGGCACACAATTGGCCCAGTGTCGTCCAGGTTAGGGAAAAGTAACAGTCCATGTCACAATGCACTCATGTTAAGCGAATAAACCTAGTCGCCCATGTCCCATCTTTGTGGATGAAGTCACAAATGAACCTTGAGTCTGTTGTTGTCGTTAGTGTGTTGACCCAGGAGGATGTTCTGTCATAACGGAGTTATAGTATGGTGGAAGAGACAGAGTGCTATTGTACTGGCTGTTATCATGGGCAGAGGTGGAACCCATGAGACAAGGATGTAACAGACCAGTAGCTGGTGTGTGTGTGTGTGTGTGTGTGTGTGTGTGTGTGTGTGTGTGTGTGTGTGTGTGTGTGTGTGTGTGTGTGTGTGTGTGTGTGTGTGTGTGTGTGTGTGTGTGTGTGTGTGTGTGTGTGTGTGTGTGTGTGTGTGTGTGTGTGTGTGTGTGTGTGTGTGTGTGTGTGAGTGAGTGAGTGAGTGAGTGAGTGAGTGAGTGAGTGAGTGAGTGAGTGAGTGAGTGAGTGAGTGAGTGAGTGAGTGAGTGAGTGAGTGAGTGAGTGAGTGAGTGAGTGAGTGAGTGAGTGAGTGAGTGAGTGAGTGAGTGTGTGTGTGTATATATCCTGGGGCTTGCATACGCTCCGCTCAGGTAGGCTACATTTTGTTTGTCTTGATGAATTTGATATTGCCTTTGTCCTCTGTCTCACACACACACACACACACACACACACACACACACACACACACACACACACACACACACACACACACACACACACACACACACACACACACACACACACACACACACACAGCTCTTGTCTGCTCAAATAAGCTTGTGAATTGTTTCAGGTACTGTATCAGTCTGTTGCCATGGGGACTTTGTATCCTTCAGCAACCACAGAGAGCGTGGAGAAAGGGAGAGGAAAAGAGTGAGACAGAGACAGAAAGAATGAGTATTGTGTGAGAGAGAGAGAGAGAGAGAGAGAGAGAGAGAGAGAGAGAGAGAGAGAGAGAGAGAGAGAATAGTCTGGAGAGTAACAATATTACATTGTTTTGTCACTGGCCTACACACAATACCCTATAATGATACTGGAATTATGTGTTTAGACATTTTTACTAATTCATTAAAAGTGAAAATCTGAAAAGTCTTCAGTCAATAAATATTTAACCCGTTTTTTATGGCAAGCCTAAATAAGTTAAGGAGTAAAAATGTGCTTAACAAGTCACATAAGAAGTTGCATGGACTCACTCAGTGTTCAATAATAGTTTAATAACATTACACCCTCTACTTCTCACTCTCACCTGAGTGACCCGACTCACCTTCCCTCTGCTCTCCCTCCCTCCGCTGAGAAAAGGGGACACAGTCTTCCAGCTGATGGAGAACCTCAAGTCGCACTGCAAGTTGCACTGCATTCATGTTGTTACTCCTATGACCAGAGAAAGTGAAATATTCCTTGATATTAAAAAAGACAAGCTGCTAATAATAACGCAAGCTTATTGAAACACTTTGCTATACTCATTCATTACAGCTGCAGTGCTGGTTGTACCATTGGTGGAAGTAGGGAGAACACACATTTTATGGCTTATAAAACTTAAAAATGAACTTACTCATAAAAACAGCAGCCAATTTCTGTATTCTTTGAGTCTTTCTCTAGTCATGGTTTTCTAAGTTTTGAAATCAACTTTGCTGTGTGTATGAGGCTTCTTTTTACAGTCTATGGCTCGAGGAAACACAGTGCAGACACAGTGATCTGAACTATCCGATTGGCCAATGGTAGGCCTATAGGTGAACTTGATTTGCTCTCTGGGCCTGTGACAGAGTTCTACCCTCAGACCTTTGAAATCAAAAGGGAAACACTTGGCCTTCCCAGCGCTAAGGCTGCTGAATCAAGTGCACCTCCCGCCAACAGCTCGAAACAATAGAAACGCATTGCCACATCGTTGGGTTTTTTACAGAAATGATCGACTAGACGACTAGAAACGCCTTGGACGTTGACCACTGTTGTACTGTACAGTATAACTAAAATCAGCTTTGCCCTAAACTATTCAGTCTCCAAAGTGACACTTCTAATACCACCTGAAAAGGAGATTGTCATGCATAAATCCTGCTCCCTCCTTTTGGCGCTCGGCGTCGCCAGGTCTGCTAACCACCGGTCCTGGCAGCCCACATTGCGCACACATGGCGACCATCATTACGCACACCTGGACTTCATGACCACCCTGATTACTCTCCCTTCATATTGACCTCTGTAGCGTCAGTCATCAGGGGGATTAACATTCAGTATGTGACGCCTGTTTTGGATTTTCTTCGTGTTTATTATTATTAAACTCAACTTCTGCACCAACTTCCCGACTCCCTGCGTATACGTTACAGAGATAATAAAAAGAGTGTCAATTTATACAACCTATTATAAACTACCCACTTTCCCTCCTTCAATGACACTTCCTCCAATCATTTTTCCTTCCTCCCTTCATGCTCTTCTTCAAGGACACCATGCCATCTCCCTGTCTCTCTCTCAGCTCTGAGCCCACCTCTTGTACAAAGGTATGTCTCTCTCTCAGCTCTGACCCTG
This sequence comes from Oncorhynchus clarkii lewisi, assembly GCF_045791955.1. Lineage (NCBI taxonomy): Eukaryota > Metazoa > Chordata > Actinopteri > Salmoniformes > Salmonidae > Oncorhynchus > Oncorhynchus clarkii. The sequence continues at coordinate 13,513,468 of NC_092158.1, read as the reverse complement.
CCTCTTGTACAAAGGTATGTCTCTCTCTCAGCTCTGACCCTGCCTCTTGTACAAAGGTATGTCTCTCTCTCAGCTCTGACCCTGCCTCTTGTACAAAGGTATGTCTCTCTCTCAGCTCTGAGCCCACCTCTTGTACAAAGGCATGTCTTTCTCTCAGCTCTGACCCTGCCTCTTGTACAAAGGTATGTCTCTCTCTCAGCTCTGACCCTGCCTCTTGTACAAAGGTATGTCTCTCTCTCAGCTCTGAGCCCACCTCTTGTACAAAGGTATGTCTCTCTCTCAGCTCTGACCCTGCCTCTTGTACAAAGGTATGTCTCTCTGCTCTGACAGACTATAATAAAAACATCAACAGCAAGAGTCTGCACAGCAAATTCTCCAGTGTTAAATCAACACTGACAGTGTTAATTTTAACACTGGTCCAGTGTCTATACAGGTCCTTTTCAGTGTTAAATTAACACACTGTTTAGTGTAAAGTCATATTTGCATATTTCCCAGAGTGCTTTGCCTTTCGAGTGAATTGTAGTTACCACCCATGATAGCATTTGTTAGTGAGAGACGGTTGTTGCATTCATTCATTTTCAGTCCTGTGGCCTTCAGGATTCTAAATGAATATGTTATCATTCAAATTAAATTATTTCAGACAATACAACACATATTTCATAAGGCCTTATTTTGAGGTCCTATTTTTACCCTAATACAGTGGCCTGAAACTGATGGTTTACAGGCCACCTCAGGCCTGGCAGTTACTTTATGCTGGCTTGCATGATGTATAATTCCTAATGGAATCCAGCCAGAGTGGGGATATCCAACATTTAGAATTTTAGCATTTTGGAATGACTGCCGGGTTGGGAAGGCTTAGTTATGAGAATGCCTTAACCATCTAAACTGGAACAACCATTTCAGTAAAGGGTGCAATAAGTCCAAGTAACACATTGGATTCATTTTGAAATGTTTTATTTATATTTGAGTAGCATAACATTAATAAATCAATCAGTGTACATGTAAAAACATAGATATTGAAACAAACATTTTTTTTAAATCTACCTACAATAGAGCATTCTGGGAAATATGATAATGATGGCCGTCACTTTGGTTTAACACTGATTATTAAAAGCAACACTTACAGAGTTCATTTAACTCCTGATTCAACACTAGAAATGTTACACTGAAGAATCAACACTAGGTAAAACTGTCCAATTTGCTTTGTGGAGGTTTTTCAATGCTTTTTTGAGCATTACAGTCCCTTCAGAAAGTAATCATACCCCTTGACTTATTCCACATTTTGATGTTACAGCCTGAATTCAAAATATATATATTTTTTTGTGTGTCACCCATCTACACACAATACCCCATAATGACAAGGTGAAATGTTTGCAAATTTATGGAAAATGAAGAAAATACAGAAATATCTTGTTTACATATGTATTCACACCCCTGGGTCAATACTTTTTAGAAGCACCTTTGGCAGTGATTACAGCTGGGAGTCTTTTTTTATACTTTTTCTAAGAGCTTTCCACGCCTGAATTGTACAACATTTTCACATTATTATTTTCAAACTTCTTCAAGCTTGGTCAAATTGGTTGTTGATCATTGATAGACAATCATTTTCAGGTCTTGCCATAGATTTTCAAGTAGATTTAACTCATCCACTCAGGAACATTTACTGTCTTCTTGGTAAGCCACTCCAGTGTAGATTTGGCCTTGTGTTTTAGGTTATTGTCCTGCTGAAAGGTGAATTCAACTCCCAGTGTCTGGTGGAAAGCAGACCGAACCAGGTTTTCCCTAGGATTTTGCCTGTGCTTAATTTCATTCCATTTCAATTTTATCCTGAAAAACTACCCAGTCCTTTAACAATTACAAGCAAACCCATAACATGATGCAGCCCCACTATACTTGAAAATATGGAAACTGGTACTGATGTATTGGATTTGCCCCAAACATAACACTTTGTATTCAGGACAAAAAGTGAAATGTGGTTTCCTTCCTCTTCGGCAATTGAGTTAGGAAGGAAGCCTGTATCTTTGTAATTTCACCATGTTTTCTTAACCCATCTACAGTACCTATAGGTACTACCATCTACCAATTGGTGACCTTCTTTGCGAGCCATAACCTCCCTGGTCTTTGTGGTGCTGGACTGAGGGTTCTTACAGATAATTGTATGTGTGGAGTACAGAGATGAAGTAGTCATTCAAAAATCGTTTAAAAAAAAATCTGAGCGGTAGCTCGTCTTGCATTGTGACTCAGAAAGTGACTGCACTGCAGTAAAATAAGGCTGCTGGCTTCTTTGTGCTTCTTTACCTAGATCAGTAGGCCTACATACTATGACTTATTGAAAAAATGCAACAGCCAGCATAATGTTTTTTTTTCCTTAAAGCAAAATAGTGTTGCTGAATACTTGTTAATCTTCAGTCTGCTCTACGGTGTTGCTGAATACTTGTTAATCTTCAGTCTGCTCTACGGTGTTGCTGAATACCTGTTCATCTTCTGAAATCAGTCTTACCTAATTTCTATCAGCATGTTCAATGTGCAACCAGAGGGAAAAAAACTCTAGACCACCTTTACTCCACACACAGAGACGCATACGAAGTTCTCCCTCGCCCCCCATTTGGCAAATCTGACCATAATTCAACCCTCCTGATTCCTGCTTACAAGTAAAAACTAAAGCAGGAATCACTAGTGACTTGATCAATAACAAAGTTGTCAGATGATGCAGATGCTAAGCTGCAGGACTGTTTTGTTAGCACAGACTGGAATATGTTCCGGAATTCCCCCGATGGCATTGAGGAGTACACCACATCAGTCACTGGCTTCATCAATAAGTGCATCGATGACGTTGTCCCAACAGTGACTGTATGTACGTACCCCAACCAGAAACCATGGATCACAGGCAACAACCGCACTGAGCTAAAGGGTAGAGCTGCTGACTTCAAGGAGCAGGACCCTAACCTGGAAGCTTATAAGAAATCCCGCTACCCCCTCAGACGAACCAACAGGTTGTGGGGGCAGACGGATTACCAGGACGTGTGCTCCGGGCATGTGCTGACCAACTGGCAGGTGTCTTCACTGACATTTTCAATATGTCCCTGATTGAGTCTGTAATACCAGCATGTTTCAAGCAGACCACCATAGTCCATGTGCACTAAGGGAACCTTCTCCCTCTGCAAGGTCAGGGACTTGGCCGGGTGGTGCCAGAATAACAACCTGTCCCTCAACATAACCAAGACAAAGGAGATGATTGCAGACTACAGGAAAAGGAGAACCGAGCACTCATCAATGGGGTGGTTGTGGAGCAGGTTCAGAGCTTCAAGTTCCTTGGTGTCCATATCACCAACAAACTAGAATGGTCCAATCACACCAATACAGTCGTGAAGAGGGCTGCAACATCAAGAGCATCCTGACTGATTACATCCCTGCCTGGTACGGCAACTGCTCAGTCTCCGACCGCAAGGCACTACAGAGGGTAGTGCGTACGGCCCAGTACATCACTGGAGCTAAGCTGCCTGCCATCCAGGACCTCTATACCAGGCGGTGTCAGAGGAAGGCCCTAAAAATGGTCATAGACTGTTCTCTCTGCTACCGCATGGCAAGCGGTACCGGAGCACCAAGTCCAAGAGCACCAAGTCTAGGACCAAAAGGCTCCACAACAGCTAATCAAATGGCTACCCGGACAATGCATTGTGTGTGTCCCCAATCCAACCTCTCCACCCTGTATAAAATCATTATATAGGATAAAGGAAGGTATTACATTTTACGTTTTTGGTCCGCCGTGGGTTTGGTCCGCCGTGGGTTTGGTCCGCCGTGGGTTTGGTCCGCCGTGGGTTTGGGTTTGGTCCACCGTGGGTTTGGGTTTGGTCCGCCGTGGGTTTGGTGCACCGTGGGTTTGGGTTTGGTCCGCCGTGGGTTTTGGTCCGCCGTGGTTTTGGTCCGCCGTGGTTTTGGTGCGCCGTGGGTTTGGTTTTGGTCCGCCGTGGGTTTGGTCCGCCGTGGGTTTGGTCCGCCGTGGGTTTGGTGCGCCGTGGGTTTGGGTTTGGTCCGCCGTGGGTTTTGGTCCGCCGTGGGTTTGGTCCGCCGTGGGCTTGGTCCGCCGTGGGTTTGGGTTTGGTCCGCCGTGGGTTTGGTCCGCCGTGGGTTTGGGTTTGGTCTGCCGTGGGTTTGGTCCGCCGTGGGTTTGGGTTTGGTCTGCCGTGGGTTTGGTCCGCCGTGGGTTTGGGTTTGGTCTGCCGTGGGTTTGGTCCGCCATGGGTTTGGTCCGCCGTGGGTTTGGGTTTGGTCCACCGTGGGTTTGGGTTTGGTCCGCCGTGGGTTTGGTGCACCGTGGATTTGGGTTTGGTCCGCCGTGGGTTTTGGTCCGCCGTGGTTTTCATCCGCCGTGGTTTTGGTGCGCCGTGGGTTTGGGTTTGGTCCGCCGTGGGTTTGGTCCGCCGTGGGTTTGGTGCGCCGTGGGTTTGGGTTTGGTCCGCCGTGGGTTTTGGTCCGCCGTGGGTTTGGTCCGCCGTGGGCTTGGTCCGCCGTGGGTTTGGGTTTGGTCCGCCGTGGGTTTGGTCCGCCGTGGGTTTGGGTTTGGTCTGCCGTGGGTTTGGTCCGCCGTGGGTTTGGGTTTGGTCTGCCGTGGTTTTGGTCCGCCGTGGGTTTGGGTTTGGTCTGCCGTGGGTTTGGTCTGCCGTGGGTTTGGTCCGCCGTGGGTTTGGTGTGCCGTGGGTTTGGGTTTGGTCTGCCGTGGGTTTGGTCCGCCGTGGGTTTGGTCCGCCGTGGGTTTGGGTTTGGTCCACCGTGGGTTTGGGTTTGGTCCGCCGTGGGTTTGGTGCACCGTGGGTTTGGGTTTGGTCCGCCGTGGGTTTTGGTCCGCCGTGGTTTTCGTCCGCCGTGGTTTTGGTGCGCCGTGGGTTTGGGTTTGGTCCGCCGTGGGTTTGGTCCGCCGTGGGTTTGGTCCGCCGTGGGTTTTGGTCCGCCGTGGTTTTCGTCCGCCGTGGTTTTGGTGCGCCGTGGGTTTGGGTTTGGTCCGCCGTGGGTTTGGTCCGCCGTGGGTTTGGTCCGCCGTGGGTTTGGTGCGCCGTGGGTTTGGGTTTGGTCCGCCGTGGGTTTTGGTCCGCCGTGGGTTTGGTCCGCCGTGGGCTTGGTCCGCCGTGGGTTTGGGTTTGGTCCGCCGTGGGTTTGGTCCGCCGTGGGTTTGGGTTTGGTCTGCCGTGGGTTTGGTCCGCCGTGGGTTTGGGTTTGGTCTGCCGTGGGTTTGGTCCGCCGTGGGTTTGGGTTTGGTCTGCCGTGGGTTTGGTCCGCCGTGGGTTTGGTCCGCCGTGGGTTTGGTGCGCTGTGGGTTTGGGTTTGGTCCGCCGTGGGTTTGGTGCGCCGTGGGTTTGGGTTTGGTCCGCCGTGGGTTTGGTCCGCCGTGGGTTTGGTCCGCCGTGGGTTTGGTGCGCCGTGGGTTTGGGTTTGGTCCGCCGTGGGTTTGGTCCGCCGTGGGTTTGGTCCGCCGTGGGTTTGGTCCGCCGTGGGTTTGGGTTTGGTCTGCCATGGGTTTGGTCCGCCGTAGGGAATGGAACCCACAGCAGACTGCACCATGCTCTACTCTGTGTTTGGGTTTATATACTATTGAAGTGGACTGTGTGTGGCTAACAAAAGGTTTCTTCTGCCTAGCTGTGCACTGCTAAAAAATAATAATAGTCATTTGCTGTTCTATAAAACCTTTTTGAGAGTGAAGCAAGCCATTGAAAACGTTTTGGTTATACCACCATTTATTTGTGGTACATTAGGTGTATTCTTGGTGAGGTAGAGCTCAGGAAAGGTTTGATCTACTGACCTGCTGTGTGTACTTTCCATGCACTATATTCTACGAACAGACAGGTTAACAATAAAGAACATTACAGGAATGAGGACATTTCTAGTTCATTATATTGTTTCTCTGAGCTGGCTTGTTGAATGGGTCTCTGTGGCAGTGTTCCTATTTCCCTGTGCATGTCTTTCATCTCCCCTGTAGCGTGTTCACACTCACTCTCCTATTTCAACTTTAGAATTGTCAAAAGTAATTGGCAAGACTCCTTTTGTGGTTAGTGCCATGTTTCATTAAAATGTGCCAACTTATTCCTTTGGACCCACTGTGTGTGTGTGTGTGTGTGTGTGTGTGTGTGTGTGTGTGTGTGTGTGTGTGTGTGTGTGTGTGTGTGTGTGTGTGTGTGTGTGTGTGTGTGTGTGTGTGTGTGTGTGTGTGTGTGTGTGTGTGAGAGAGAGAGTGAGAGAGAGAGAGGGGGGAGAGATAATTTACATTGAGGGAGAGATAGGGAGAGGGGGAGAGATAATTGAAATTTAAATTGAGAGAGAGAGAGAGGGAGGGAGAGAGAGAGAGGGGAGAGAGAGTGAGAGGGAGAGATAGAGAGAGAATTCACATTTTAATTGCGTGGGAGAGAGGGAGAGATGGGGAGAGAGAGAGAGAGAGAGAGAGAGAGAGAGAGAGAGAGAGAGAGAGAGAGGGGGGGGGGAGGTGGAGAGAGGGAAAGAGAGACAATGAGAGAAAAATTGAGAGAGGGGGAGAGAAGGCGGGGAGAGAGACCGAGACCGAGAGAGAGCGAGAGAGATAAAGAGAGAGAGGAGAGATGTGTGTTGTCTCTATGTGTGTGCATATGTCTCAGTCTGTGTGTGTATGTACTGCTGTGTGTTTCTGTGAGCATGTCTGCATTATGTGTGTGTATGTACACAACATCTCTCTTGCATCTGTTATCTCTCAACATCTCTCTTGCTTCTGCACTCCACTAGACATGTTCACACTCAAGAGCTGAGACACACAAGAGCTGAGACAACAAGATTTCTACATTGTTGCTTAAAAAATGGTTTGTCTACCTCCTCTTCGACTGTAGTGGCTGGACACTGCCTGCTTCCACGCTTTCCACTGTGTCTATGGTAAATAATTTATGCATCATGTCGTGTTACAGCAACACATCTCTCACACACTGATCTGATGAGATCATCCCTAGGGGACGCTAGGAGCTCGAGCTACACACAGCAGCACTGTGATGGTGGATTTATAGCATGGGTTATTGGGGGAAGGGTTATTTCCTTGGTTATTGGTAGGAGGGGTTATATGATGGGTTATTAGTGGAGGGGTTATATCATGGGTTATTGGGGGAAGGGTTATTTCATTGGTTATTGGTAGAGGGAGGGGTTATATGATGGGTTATTAGTGGAGGGGTAATATCATGGGTTATTAGTGGAGGGGTTTATATCATGGGTTATTAGTGGAGGGGGTTATATCATGGGTTGTATGTAGGGGGGTTATATCATGGGTTATAGGTAGGGAGGGTTATATCATGGGTTATTAGTGGAGGGGTAATATCATGGGTTATTAGTGGAGGGGTTTATATCATGGGTTATAGGTAGGGGGGGTTATATCATGGGTTATTAGTGGAGGGGTTTATATCATGGGTTATTAGTGGGGGGGTTATATCATGGGTTATAGGTAGGGGGGTTATATCATGGGTTATAGGTAGGGGGGTTATATCATGGGTTATTAGTGGAGGGGTTTATATCATGGGTTATAGGTAGGGGGGGTTATATCATGGGTTATTAGTGGAGGGGTTTATATCATGGGTTATTAGTGGAGGGGGTTATATCATGGGTTGTATGTAGGGGGGTTATATCATGGGTTATTAGTGGAGGGGTTTATATCATGGGTTATAGGTAGGGGGGTTATATCATGGGTTATTAGTGGAGGGGTTTATATCATGGGTTATTAGTGGGGGAGTTATATCATGGGTTATAGGTAGGGGGATTACATCATGGGTTATTGGTGGAGGGGTTTATATCATGGGTTATTAGTGGGGGGGGTTATATAATGGGTTATTAGTGGGGGGGGGTTATATAATGGGTTATAGGTAGGGGGGTTATATCATGGGTTATTGGTGGAGGGGGGTGGGGTTATATCAGAGGTGATTGCAAATGTGTGTGTGTGTGTATGTGATGATAGCACATACTTATTAACACCTGCTCTTTCCATGACATAGACTGACCAGGTGAAAGATATGTTCCCTTATTGATGTCCACCAATCAGTGTAGATGAAGGGGAGGAGTCAGGTTGAAGAAGGATGTTTAAGCCTTGTGAACATTGAGACATGGATTGTGTTTGTGTTCTATTCAGAGGGTGAATGGGCAAGACCAAACATGTCTGTGTCTTTGAACGGGGTACGGTAGTAGTTGGTATTCAAGAACTGCAACGGTGCTGGGTTTTCATGCTCAACAGTTTCCCAAGTGTATTAAGAATGGTCCGCCACCCAAAGGATATCCATCCAACTTGACACAACTGTGGGAAGCATTGGAGTCAACATTGGCCAGCATCCATGCCCCAAAAAATGTAGGCTGTTCTGAATGCAAAAGGGGGTGAAACTCAATATTAGGAAGGTGCTCCTAATGTTATTTACACTCAGTGTAGTATCATACCGTACTTTACTGTATACTGTGTGTAAAAGGTATTTGAGTAGGTAGCTTCCTCCGTCCTCTGTCAGTAGGAGGCATGATCAGATGTGCATGTTCTGTGGGGGTAATTTAGTACCAGTAACATAATTAGCTCCAGGTCAGAGGTTAATGAGCCGTCACTCTTGTCTAGCTGGTCAACACAACCAAGTCAATACCATAGACATATAATCATATAGAATAGAGAGATTCTATTCCTATGGTCAATATTCTCAGAGACATATGGACATAGTACACACAAGAAATGTGTCATATTTTGTAGACTGTTCATCTTTGTGAGATTTTTTAATTTCGACACCATTCTGTAGTCCAGTCTAGTCTGTAGTCCAGTCTAGTCTGTGGTCCAGTCTAGTCTGTGGTCCAGTCTAGTCTGTGGTCCAGTCTAGGTCCAATCTTGTCTGTAGTCCAGTCTAGTCTGTGGTCCAGTCTAGTCTGTAGTCCAGTCTAGTCTGTGGTCCAGTCTAGTCTGTGGTCCAGTCTAGTCTGTAGTCCAGTCTAGTCTGTGGTCCAGTCTAGTCTGTGGTCCAGTCTAGTCTGTGGTCCAGTCTAGTCTGTGGTCCAGTCTAGGTCCAATCTTGTCTGTAGTCCAGTCTGACAGACCTGAATGAGACTGTTCATCTGCTGTCTTTTTAATTCTCTGTTTTGGTTTTCAGTTTCTTCTCTTTCCAATTCTTACATTAAATTTGTCAAACTAGATTCTATCCGGTAGGTTTGCTACAGTATGTGTTGTTTGTAGAGAGTTCCCTATATTGACTTGATCAGATCTATCTAAAGTAACAAGGTAAAGGGCCTAAAGACAGGTTGTTGATGTCTTTCCGAGGACCCGACCACACTGTAGTTGGACGAGAGAAGAGGTTAGCTTGATTGGGAGGTTAGGTTGGTTGGGAGGTTAGGTTGGTTGGGAGGTTAGGTTGGTTGGGAGGTTAGGTTGATTGGGAGGTTAGGTTGGTTGGGAGGTTAGGTTAGGTTGGTTGGGAGGTTAGGTTGGTTGGGAGGTTAGGTTGGTTGGGAGGTTAGGTTGGTTGGGAGGTTAGGTTGATTGGGAGGTTAGGTTGATTGGGAGGTTAGGTTGGTTGGGAGGTTAGGTTGGTTGGGAGGTTAGGTTGATTGGGAAGTTAGGTTGGTTGGGAGGTTAGGTTGGTTGGGAGGTTAGGTTGATTGGGAGATTAGGTTGATTGGGAGGTTAGGTTGATTGGGAGGTTAGGTTGATTGGGAGGTTAGGTTGATTGGGAGATAAGGTTGATTGGGAGGTTAGGTTGATTGAGAGGTTAGGTTGATTGGGAGGTTAGGTTGATTGAGAGGTTAGGTTGATTGGGAGGTTAGGTTGATTGGGAGGTTAGGTTGATTGGGAGGTTAGGTTGGTTGGGAGGTTAGGTTGGTTGGGAGGTTAGGTTGATTGGGAGGTTAGGTTGGTTGCGAGGTTGATTGGGAGGTTAGGTTAGGTTGATTGATTGGGAGGTTAGGTTGATTGATTGGGAGGTTAGGTTGATTGATTGGGAGGTTGATTGAGAGGTTAGGTTGATTGAGAGGTTAGGTTGATTGGGAGGTTAGGTTGATTGGGAGGTTGATTGAGAGGTTAGGTTGGTTGGGAGGTTAGGTTGATTGGGAGGTTAGGTTGATTGGGAGGTTAAGTTGGTTGGGAGGTTAGGTTGATTGGAAGTGCAGTCTCAGATGTGTATGTCAGTCAGAGCTAAGGCTGGTTGATTTGGGAATGCTCGGTTGTTATTTTCACACCTTCGTGAAGTCAATCACAGTGTGATGTCATTTGTCTTAGTCCTGGTTTAAGTGTAGTATTGTTACCTCCAAAGAGGAGCTCAATTTAGATTTTTTTTAAATGTTGCTGCCTCAGCAAAGCCTTAATGCCAACGCTGCTGTCTTCATTTTTTTCCTCTGTGACCTCTGAATAAGGTTCAGAGTTCAGAGGTCAATCATCCTTGCCTCTGAGTAGGAGACAGGGGTCATAATCCATCCCAGCCCCATCTGTTTTTCTGTCTGTCCCTCCACAGCTCATCCTGTTTTTTTTAATCTCCTGTGTCTGTGTTTCAAGCAGAGAGACAAAATCCAGATTACGGATTTCTGCTTTGATTTTATTATATGTTAGTAAAGGCAGGATAATTCAATAAGCGCCCTCAGTGGATGACATAGTTAAAGATCTGCTTAATGAATACAACACACTGATAGATACTGTCTTTATTTTGTATCTTTCCTCTCCCCCTCTCTCTCCCTCTTTCCTCTCCCCCTCTCTCTCTCTCTCTTTCCTCTCCCCCTCTCTCTCCCTCTTTCCTCTCCCCCCCTCTCTCTCTCTCTTTCCTCTCCCCCTCTATCTCTCTTTCTTTCCTCTCTCCCCTCTGTCTCTCTCTCTCTTTCCATCTTCTCCTTCCCCTCTTTATTTAATTCTCTCTTCTCTGCAGGCTGTTGATGGAGAGGATTTCGAATGACAGCCGGGACAGTGGTCATCACAGGCGGTATTTTAGCTACAGTTATCTTACTGTGCATCATCGCAGTACTGTGTTACTGTAGACTGCAGGTAAGACCTTCTCATGCCCTCGCTCTGTACAGATGTACTGTAAATCTGACTGAGAGCAGACTGGCTTCTTTAATAAGCTGTTGCTTGTGTCTTGAAAATCATTAGTAAAACTGAAATTCCACAACAATAAGTCAATGCACTAAATGAAAAAGCCTTTAATTCGTTGGCTTACCTATGGCCTCTCTCAGGCCCCTCTCAAGCCCCTCTCAGACCCCTCTCAAGCCCCTCCCAGGCCCCTCTCAAGCCCCTCCCAGGCCCCTCTCAAGGCCCTCTCAAGCCCCTCCCAGGCCCCTCTCAAGCCCCTCTCAGGCCCCTCTCAAGCCCCTCCCAGGCCCCTCTCAAGCCCCTCCCAGGCCCCTCTCTATAACTCTCTTCATTGTGGTCAGATCATGTACTGTCACTGAATTGTCAGTGTCACAATAAGCACTGAGCCCCCTCTATTCCTCTGTCTAAGACCTCTGACTGAGAGCTTTAGTAAGATGTGGCATGTATCTTGATCATCAGTAAAACTGAAAGCTTTATTATTTATGTGGCATCAGGATGATCCAATGTCACGATAATCACACACTTCTTAAACAGTTAGTCATCACAACATTACACAACCAGTGTGTGTTCAAGCCACACTATCACGTTTCAGGGAAGACCCAGATGCAGACAGTGTCGAAGTAACAAAAGTGTATTACTAGAACAGGGGGCAGGCAGAATGACAGGTCAAGTAACAAAGTGTATTACTAGAACAGGGGGCAGGCAGAATGACAGGTCAAGTAACAAAGTGTATTACTAGAACAGGGGGCAGGCAGAATGACAGGTCAAGTAACAAAGTGTATTACTAGAACAGGGGGGCAGGCAGAATGACAGGTCAAGGTTAGGCAGAGGACTGTAATCCAGATCAGTCCATAAGGTACAGAACGACAGGCTCAGGGTCAGGGCAGGCAGAATGGTCAAAACCAGGAAAACCAGGAAACAGGAACTAGAAAAATACAGGAGCAGGGGGAACCGCTGGTAGGCTGAACGAACAAAACGAACTGTCAAAGGACAAACAGAGAACACAGGTATAAATACATAGGGGTTAATGAGGTGAGATGGGAGACACCTTGAGGGGGGTGGAGACAATCACAAAGAGGTGAAACAGATCAGGGTGTGACATACACACTTCATTATTTTAGGCATTTTATATGGCTAATGTTTGTTTGTGTATCTGGATCCCCACTAGCTTTTGCAGAAGCTGCAGCTACTCTTCCTGGGGTCCGCAAAAAAAACACAAAACATGACAAGTAACAAAACACTGATACACCGAACAAATCAAATCAATCAAATCAAATGTTATTTGTCACATGGCCGAATACAGTAGGTGTAGACCTTACAGTGAAATGCTTACTTACAAGCCCTTAACCAACAATGTTTTAAGAAGTTTACGTTTTAAAAAGTGTTAAGTACAAAATAGAAAAGAACAGTCACACAAATTTAAAATACAACGATATACAAACAATACAACAACATCTAAATAATGTCTGGTGCGTCTGTGTGTGTGCGTGTGTGTGTCCCATCACAGTACCCGCCATTCCATGAGTTGTTGTCTGTTTTTTAAAGGTCATTTTCCTCTTTTCTTGAGGAGTTGGAGATCCCTGACCACAGTCTGAACAACAACTATGTCTCTATTAGGTGTTGCTGTAAGCGTTTCTCAGATCAGAACTCTCTCACTAGACACGACGTTGTGTTGGTCCAGCAGGGTTCTCTGGTTCTGGGATGTCTGATGATTTGTGCTCATCAAACCGTCAGTGTGTAGATAGAAGTGGGTAGGATGGATCGGGGTGAGTTGAGACACGTTCCATTACACTGTATTACCATAAAACTGTAAGTGGGTCAAAAAGAGATGACATTTAATTAACTAACCATCCATTCCTATTCCATTCAGCTAAACGACAGACAGCACAGCTCCTTTTCTCAGAGTCATGTCTGAGTAATTAGACAAATACTCTGTTCCTCTCTCATCTCTTTCTCTCAGGCACGATCTCTTTGCCAACCTCAGATGTATCTCAGTGTAATATTTTGTAACAGCTCAATGTAATGTTTGATAATAGCTGACCAAATTTCAATGTGTGCCACACTAGACAGTTTTCAACACAGTGTAGATTTAGAGCAGGCCTGCCATGTCAGTCAAGTAACGGCGCTCTGTATTTTAAGTGATAATTGCTGTTTGCAGCATCTTCATTGCAATGTTTCGTTGTCAGCGTTACATTGACATTCCAAAAGAGCCTTTCAAGTATTTGGATAATTTGACAGTTGTGTTTGAAACAGGTCTGTCACAGATAAACCTAATGTAAAACATTTCTTATTGTCAACGGAATGCTGTGATTATTTTAGCTATCTCTCCTTGTGTCTTTTCTCCCTGGCAGTATTATTGCTGTAAGAAGGAGGAGTTGGAGTCGGAGGAGGAGGAGCCCGACTTTGCAGTGACATCCCGCCTCCCGCCAGTCCACTCCAACCATAACATTGTGGCGGCGTCGGTCGCCGCCTCCACCCCTAACGGCCCCGCCCTCTTCACACCGCCTTTAGCGCGGAAACTAACGCGCTCGCAGACATTTTGCCCTTCGTGCACACACCATGATGTGCCCTTCTACCTGCAGCATCCGGACGGCCTGCGGAACGGCGGCGACCGCATCAGCTACCGTAGCATCCAACAGCATGACCTGGAACTGCCCTTAGAAATGCCCAGCTACCACAAACTGAACCTGACCCGGTCAATCACCATGAGGGACATGTTCAACCGCAGCTGCAGCATCAGCACTGACGTCTAGTGGTATCGGCGACACCCCGTGGCATAGAGGGCTCATGGAAACAGATAGATAAATACAATGGGGACAGATAGTGGGACTGCAGCTCGACAACCACTGCTCCATGTCCCTCGGTCTTATGCTGAGATATAACCGCAAAAGATAAGCATTGAAAAAATCCATCCTCTCCTCATCCGCTTGCTCTGTGGTGAGTAGGATGTTGACCCTCAAATAAAACAGTTTCTACTCTGTCTGGACTCGTATTGGATTACCCTAAACCTAAACGGTCTAACTAAACCACCCTCCGGTCAAACTAAACCACCCTCCGGTCTAACTAAATTACCCTCCAGTCTAACTAAATTACCCTCCAGTCTAACTAAACCACCCTCCGGTCTAACTAAATCCCCTCCGGTCTAACTAAATCCCCTCCGGTCTAACTAAATCCCCTCCGGTCTAACTAAATCCCCTCCGGTCTAACTAAATCCCCTCCGGTCTAATTCCACCACATCAACTGTACCTTTGAATAATAAATACCAGACTTTCTGTAGTTGCTGCTAAATAAACCAAGAAACCATGGTGATAAGGATAAATAAGAGGGCTATGGAGCCTCCTCCCACTACTGCCACTCTCCACCAATCCCCAGCCTGATCACCAGAAAGGGGACGGAGCAGATCAAATCCGAAGTTATGGTCCAAGTTATAGAGTATGCCATCCATCACATCATGGTTTGGAATTGGAGGAGTGATGGAAGAGAGGGGAGCAACATGTTATAGACCATAAAAACATAGGAAATGAAGGGCTTCTGGTGGATTATGGAGACATATAGAGACAGAGAGAGAGAGAGAGAGAGGGCGGGAGTGAGAGAGAGAGAGAGAGAGAGAGACAGAGAGAGAGAGAGAGAGAGAGAGAGAGAGAGAGAGAGTGTGAGAGAGAGAGAGAGAGAGAGAGAGAGAGAGAGAGAGGGGGGGGGGGAGTGAGAGAGAGAGAGAGAGAGTGTGCGAGAGAGAGAGAGAGAGAGAGAGAGAGAGAGAGAGAGAGAGAGAGAGAGAGAGAGAGAGGGAGTGAGAGAGAGAGAGAGAGAGAGAGAGAGAGAGAGAGACCTTTTACTAAGAGAACATTAGAGACTAGCTTCTTAAGGAAGACCAACCAGGGTGATGGCTTGATCTTGTCTTGTACATACAGCTGCAGATTATGATTCTGTTCTTAATGTCAGTGTGTTATGAGGGTGAGACGTGTGTCCCCCTAGTGTGTGTCTTACATACCAACGAAGTGATGTATAAAAATCATTCTAGCCAGCGTTGTACACGACATGTTATCCTACTTTTCAGACTAACTGGACTGCAATAACAGTAAAAGGACATTAAAGCGTGGGCTTTTAAGTTATGTTATTTATTAATGTGCCAATTTACCAAACAGTGTGTAGGGTTGGCTTAACACGTTGGGATAAACAAGCTAAGACGTTTTTGAAAAGTTGTTTTCCCTTTTTTAGGTTTTACTTCAGTCGTTACTGTATACTGTCTATTCTAATTAGGTCTGATTAGGTCTGAACTAAATAAACAACCTTCATATTTTATACACTTTAGCTTTACAATGTAATTTATGGTAATCTTGTTCACTGGAGTTTCAAATCGTGGTCTTTTCACCTGATTCCTTGTCTGAGATCCACGGGCTAATAAAGCTAAAGAATATTTTGTGGCTTTTCTTCATTCAATTGGTTTGGACTTGGCCTAGCTCCCTCCACACACCTTGCTGGACTAAGAGGATGTACTAACTCTGCACTCGATTGATTGGCCTGGAAGAGTCTGGTTGTTCTTTCTGGGTTCTGCTAGCAGCACCAGAGGAGAGAAGGCATCAGCTGTGCTGTGTGTACAGTATAGTCGGGATGGGGATGGAGAGACTCTGTGGTTGTGTTTTCATGCCCACAGGGCACTCTTTCAATCAGATGATTTACTGCTAAGATTAAATCGGAGGGAATGTGCAGTGGGGGCTGGAATCTGATTGTTATTGTCATTGGATGCATTGCCTCTGTTCTCTCGTTTATTTGACCACCCCTTGTTTACCAGCAAACACTGTTGTTTTCTTTGGTTTGTTTATTCCACCCCTGGTTTACCAGCAAACACTGTTGTTTTCTTTGGTTTGTTTATTCCACCCCTGGTTTACCAGCAAACACTGTTGTTTTCTTTGGTTTGTTTATTCCACCCCTGGTTTACCAGCAAACACTGTTGTTTTATTTGGTTTGTTTATTCTACCCCTGGTTTACCAGCAAACACTGTTGTTTTATTTGGTTTGTTTATTCTACCCCTGGTTTACCAGCAAACACTGTTGTTTTCTTTGGTTTGTTTATTCCACCCCTGGTTTACCAGCAAACACTGTTGTTTTCTTTGGTTTGTTTATTCCACCCCTGGTTTACCAGCAAACACTGTTGTTTTCTTTGGTTTGTTTATTCCACCCCTGGTTTACCAGCAAACACTGTTGTTTTATTTGGTTTGTTTATTCCACCCCTGGTTTACCAGCAAACACTATTGTTTTCTTTGGTTTGTTTATTCCAGCAAGTGAAACATTTTGTCTGAACAGTATGTGACTTTTTATTTAATTGATCTATTCTTGCATCATGTTTATTCAAAACAAACACACAGATACATATACAGTACACACATGTATGAATACATAATATTTTTCAAAAATGTATCTTCTTTTTAACAACTTTACTACTGACAGCCGCACAGGAAATTAGTGCCATAAGGAATTGTATGAGAGACAAACATTATTATAACTATTATTATTATTATTCTAAAGTATTGGTGTTCTTTGCTGAACTACAGTATTGCATAATCTCAGTATTTGCATTTTATGATAAACTTTCTTTGTTTCTGAGCTCTCTAAGGTAAAACATGTTTTTGTTATTGTTTCGACTGTATGACTAACCAACATAGAGTCAATAAAAGGGTGTGAAAATCTCTAGTGTTTATGCGCTTCTCTACTACTGTAGTTGTCACAAGGAAAGCAACTACGTATTTTCTTACTAAAGACTTGGCTAAAGACCTCCTCCTCCAGTCCTTACTTACTCTCGATTTATACTATACTGAAGAAAAAAAGAAATGCAGCATGTAAAGTGTTGGTTCCATGTTTCAATAACAGATCCCAGAATTTTCCAAACCCACAACCCCTTATAAAAATCTATTTGTTGCTGCAAACTTCTCGCAGGTTTGTGCCAAATTTACTACAAACTGAATAGTGTGGCACAAAATGTTGCCATACGTTTTCAAATGTTTGCCACTAGTGGTGAATCTGCGGCAAACCTTTGGCAACAATAATATTTATTGCCACTAGTTGCAAACAGTTTACCTGAAGCCGTTTCTGGTGAACACGAGTTCCAAGACCAGTAACCGTTCAACACCAATCAAGGGGATAAGAAACATCTGTTGGAAAATGGAAACCAAGCTATCTACCTAGCTACAGTACCTAGCTACCAAAGTTGTCCGTTTAGTGTGTTACTTATTAATAAAAAAAAATGTAATCAACTTTAACATTTTAAATGATGCCTAGTTAGCAATGTCATGTTTTATGGGATAGAGTGAAACACATTTTAGTGATACCAGTTTCCTTCTATCAGCGCCACTGACTGACTGGCTAGCGCTTAGCTAGCTAATGTTAGCTATCATATTTTAGCTAAATTCATGTGATAGGTGCAGTGCCTTGCAAAAGTATTCATCTCCCATGGCACTTTGACTATTTTGTTGCATTACAACCTGGAATTTAAATGGATTTTTGGATTTCATGTAATGGACATACACAAAATAGTCCAAATTGGTGAAGTGAAATGAAAAGAAAAACTTGTTTAAATTTTTTTTTTTTTTAAATATATATATATATCAAACGGAAAAGTGGTGCGTGTATAGGTATTTACCCCCTTTGCTATGAAGCCCCTAAATAAGATCTGGTGCAACCAATTACCTTTAGAAGTCACATAATTAGTTATATTGCACACAGATGGACTTTATTTAAGTGTCACATGATCTGTCACATGATCTCAGTATATATACAGTTGAATTCGGAAGTTTACATGCACTTAGGTTGGAGTCATTAAAACTCGTTTTTCAACCCCTCCACAAATTTCTTGTTAACAAACTATAGTTTTGACAAGTCGGTTAGGACATCTACTTTGTGCATGACACAAGTCATGACTCATTTCATCATGCTTCAGGTAATTAATCTGAATGAAATGGTTGGCTGGAAACGTGATTAGAGTAAATTAACCTATGAGCCACAGCTTCAAATGAATGGAAGATGTAGGCATCAAACAGGGATTGGGTGTTGATTGATGTAAATGGCTATAAAATATACAAAAGAAATTGCGTGATGGCATTGTCAGTGTACCTCAATGCTTTGTACAAGTCCTCATATTCTAAAATCTAATGATTGTTCTAACAGGTTGGGACCAACATGGTTGAGTATCTGAACCAGGTGGAGGTGACCAGACCCTAACCATTTGTGTTGGCTCTTGGGGACTGCTCACAGGTGTTTACAGTCATTAGTGGACCTGCATTGGAGCAACGTACACTGCTTGGGACACTGGATGTGTGCTTCAAGTCCTATTATGCTTGATATCATCTTTCCAACTGTGCCCCAGCATGGGACTTCCTACAGGCCACGGTGTAACAGCTACCAGGAACAGAATCCCTGCAGTAAGACTGTTGCGAGTGTCTTTTCTTCCACTGAACAATAGTTGATAAGTATCTGCTCTTGTATGTACTGTGAGAAGTGACAGGGAGAAGGACAGCCCTCTGGGTAATGTGTTCCTGTGAATTAATAGAGCAATGAATGGATGAGCCATCAATACTAATATGCTCTTAAGGCACTATGTATAGTTCTGTTAAATTGACTTTTAGTTAGTTTCTGT
Source organism: Oncorhynchus clarkii lewisi (assembly GCF_045791955.1). Lineage (NCBI taxonomy): Eukaryota > Metazoa > Chordata > Actinopteri > Salmoniformes > Salmonidae > Oncorhynchus > Oncorhynchus clarkii. The sequence continues at coordinate 13,494,813 of NC_092158.1, read as the reverse complement.
ATGCATTTTAGCCTACTTTTGGCAAACAGTACAGTATGTGGCTTGTTTGCCTTTAGTTCAACTAGTTCTGGTACGCTTCCATTCCATCACAACAATTTATTTGAAATACAAATGTTACATTTTGGTGATTGTGAACAGTGCTTTATGAATGAAATGCACATAAGTCGACAGGTAGCCTAGTGGTTAGAGCGTTGGGCCAGTTACCAGCAGGTAGCCTAGTGGTTAGAGCGTTGGACTAGTAACCAGCAGGTAGCCTAGTGGTTAGAGCGTTGGACTAGTAACCAGCAGGTAGCCTAGTGGTTACAGCGTTGGACTAGTAACCAGCAGGTAGCCTAGTGGTTAGAGCGTTGGACTAGTAACCAGCAGGTAGCCTAGTGGTTAGAGCATTGGACTAGTAACCAGCAGGTAGCCTAGTGGTTAGAGCGTTGGACTAGTAACCAGCAGGTAGCCTAGTGGTTAGAGCGTTGGACTAGTAACCAGCAGGTAGCCTAGTGGTTAGAGTGTTGGACTAGTAACCAGCAGGTAGCCTAGTGGTTAGAGCGTTGGACTAGTAACCAGCAGGTAGCCTAGTGGTTAGAGCGTTGGGCCAGTTACCGAAAGGTTGCAAGATTGAATCGCTGAGCTGACAAGGTAAAAATCTGTCTTTCTGCCCCTGAACAAGGCAGTTAACCCACTGTTCCTAGGCTGTCATTGTAAATAAAAATGTGTTCTTAACTGACTTGCCTAGTTAAGTAAAGGTAATAAAGTCACTAGGCCATGTCCTTAGTAGTGACCTTCAAATGTTATATTTTACACTTGTTTTGTGTATTAATGTTTTAACTCAACTGAAATGTACACCATTATCGTATGTCAAAACAGCAGTGTGTGTGTGTGTGTGTGCTTTCACCTAAGATAGCTAGCTGTAAGTGAATGTGAATATCTATTGATTAGCTCTGGCACTGCCTGATAGACAGATCTGTGTTAATAACACTTAAGACGGACAGACTGTCACATGCATGCTTTTCCTATTGCAATCTGAGTGTGCACATCAAGTTCAGCTGAGGCTTTAGTCTGAAGTTTGGACAGTTTGGTTCATGAAATAATATACATGAATTCTAATAACCAAATCTATTTTATTAAATCTTATCTTGTGAATAATATATATTTAGACAAGGTTTTGTTTCAATGCGCTATTTATTTATTTCTATATATATATATATATATATATATATATATTCTCTGAAGTATGTTGTGAAATGCCGGCAATAGAAATGATTTGAAATTCAACATTAATATCTTGATTGTGTGTGTGTGTGTAGAAAATGGAGGGGGAGGAATGGAAGAGAAGGCAAAATATGCAAGCAAAATTTAAATTTGGATTACACTGAAAATAACCCAACACACTGGGTTGTTTTAACTAAGCAATATAGTCTAATTTACCCAGCAGTTGGGTCAAGCGCTCAACTCAAGGCACTGGGTTAGAGGCACAAGCCCGAGTTGAATTAACCCAACGCTGTGTTTGGCCAATATTGACCCAGAACAATAATTCATTTTGGAAAAATACCTTTTTTAAGATGCCAAAATATAAATTGTTTTCAGTATCCTAATTTTGTTTTCCGATTTGGTTTCAGTGCATGCATTCAACAAGCTTTGGACAAAGGACTTACATAGGGCCGCCATCTCCAATGTTCACCCAAAAAGGCATTAGTTCTGAACTGGGTTTGATTTATTTTTTGTTTTAATTATACATGTTTTTTTATTATCTTTAAACGTCCACTGGTTAAACTATTGCTCATGTAAATAAGTGTCATTGTCCCTTTAAACATCCTAAGGTCAACATCCCCACAGCGTTCACATTTCTCTCATGTAAATGTTGTAGCTACATAAAACATATTAAAAAAACAATTTATTTGGGAAATATCCCGTCTTTGCTACTTTCTTCATTACCATGCTGATGATGTCAAGTTGTAATGTAATTATATTTTGTTAAAAGACATTGAATACATGTTTGGTATATTTACATTTCGTTTTACTCTGAAGTGAGTTCATTTAAAGTTGTGATTTTGTCACACCCTGATCTGTTTCACCTGTCCTTGTGCTTGTCTCCACCCCCTCCAGGTGTCGCCCATCTTCCTCATTATCCGCTGTGTATTTATACCTGTGTTTTCTGTCTGTGCCAGTTCGTCTCGTTTGCCAAATCAACCCACGTTTTTCTCCTAGCGCCTGGGTCCCTCCCCTTTACATCCCTGTTAGGGAGCATGTTCTCCTTTACCAAGATAATCCATCCACCTGACAGGTGTGGCATATCAAGAAGCTGATTAAACAGTATGATCATTACACAAGTGTACCTTCTGCTGGGGACAATAAAAAGCCACTAATGTGTGCAGTTTTGTCACAAAACACAATGCCACAGATGTCAAGTTGAGGGAGCGTGCGATTGGCATGCTGACTGCAGGAATGTCCACCCGAGCTATTGCCAGAGAATTTAACATTAATTTGTCTACCATATGACGCATCCAATGTTATTTTAGAGAATTTGGCCGTACTTCCAACCGGCCTCATAACCACAGACCACGTGTAACCATGCCAGCCCAGGACCTCCACATCCGGCTTCTTCACCTGAAGGATAGTCTAAGACCAGTCACCTGGACCGCAGATGAAACTCTGGGTTTGTACAACCGAAGAATTTCAGCATAAACTGTCAGGGTAGCTCATCTGTGTGCTCATCGTCCTCACCAGGGTCTTGACCTGACTGCAGTTCGGCGCCGTAACAGACTTCAGTGGGCAAATGCTCACCTTCAATTTACACTGGCACGCTGGAGAAGTGTGCTCTTCACAGATAAAACCTGGTTTCAACTGTACCAATGACAGAAAGCGTGTATCTCCCTGCATGAGGCAAATGGTGGTCACACCAGATACTGACTGGTTTTCTGATCAACGCCCCTACTTTTTTAAAGGTATTTGTGACCAACAGATGCATATCTGTATTCCCAGTCATGTCAAATCCATAGATTAGGGCCTAATGAATTTATTTACATTGAGCGATTTCCTTCAATCTTTGAAATTGTTGCATGTTGTATTTATATTCTTGTTCAGTGCACATCACATATTCATCAGCAAAAATGACTTTGTTCATTGAGTTGTGAAAATATGGTGGTCACACCAGTTACTGTAAAAGATGGTGGTCACGCCAGTTACTGTAAAATATGGTGGTCACACCAGTTACTGGAAAATATGGTGGTCACGCCAGTTACTGTAAAATATGGTGGTCACACCAGTTACTGTAAAATATGGTGGTCACACCAGTTACTGGAACATATGGTGGTCACACCAGTTACTGGAACATATGGTGGTCACACCAGTTACTGTAAAATATGGTGGTAACGCCAGTTACAGTAAAATATGGTGGTCCTGCCAGTTACTGTAAAATATGGTGGTCCTGCCAGTTACTGTAAAATATGGTGGTCACACCAGTTACTGTAAAATATGGTGGTCACGCCAGTTACTGTAAAATATGGTGGTAACGCCAGTTACAGTAAAATATGGTGGTCCTGCCAGTTACTGTAAAATATGGTGGTCCTGCCAGTTACTGTAAAATATGGTGATCACGGCAGTTATTATAAGTGAGGTATGACATCAGTGGATAGAAATATACATGCATATAAAACAAGGCACTTCCAATCATAGTTTAGGTCTAGTGATGAGAAACAAGGCCTGATATATAACAGTTATGTATGCCATTTAACAGACACTTTTATCCAAAGCGACTTACAGTCACACGTACATACATTTTTTTATGTATAGGCGTCCCTCGGGAATCAAACCCACTGTCCTAGCGTTACAAGAGCCAACTGAGCTACAGAAGGCCTCATACTATAAGTGTGAGAAGAGTTTGCACAGAATCTCCCAAGCCGTAAAATCCTGTAACATATCAAACAGCCTGTCAAGACCACTGCTATAAAGTATATTTTCTCTGCTACAGTACTAGGCTACCTTTTTGAAGTGATAATGAGGGAAGTAAAACGTTTTGAACTGGAAATGACACGAGAATGAATGAGAGCTTAATTTTTCCAATGAAAGTGTGAATGAGAATAGTGTGAGGTTCTATAATTGTCAAATGGGAATTCAGAGGGAACTGTAATTACTCATTGGATGACTCAACCCTGATTCATGTAAGAATGAAAACTCTCACGATGGACAGACAGGACACCAATGATGGCATTGTCTCCTTTTTTGTCCTACAGACAAAAATAACCAGATGCATCCACATTGTTCTGCTAGGACAAATCATTTGAACAGTGAGTCAGGATAGAGATAATACACTAAACTCTCTCCTGTTCTGTACATTGTCATTAATCAATCAATCAAATGTATTTATATAGCCCTTCGTACATCAGCTGATATCTCAAAGTGCTGTACAGAAACCCAGCCTAAAACCCCAAACAGCAAGCAATGCAGATGTAGAAGCACAGTGGCTAGGAAAAACTCCCTAGAAAGGCCAAAACCTAGGAAGAAACCTAGAGAGGAACCAGGCTATGTGGGGTGGCCAGTCCTCTTCTGGCTGTGCCGGGTGGAGATTATAACAGAACATGGTCAAGATGTTCAAACGTTCATAGATGACCAACAGGGTCAGATAATAATCACAATGGTTGTAGAGGGTGCAACTGGTCAGCACCTCAGGAGTAAATGTCAGTTGGCTTTTCGTAGCCAATCATTCAGAGTTAGAGACAGCAGGTGCGGTAGACAGAGAGTCCAAAACAGCAGGTCCAGGAGAAGGTAGCACGTCAAGTGAACAGGTCATGGTTCCATAGCCGCAGGCAGAACAGTTGAAACTAGAGCAGCAGCATGACCAGCTGGACTGTGGAAACAAGGAGTCATCAGGCCAGGTAGTCCTGAGGCATGGTCCTAGGGCTCAGGTCCTCCGAGAGAAAGAGAGAGAAAACGAGAGAGAATGAGAGGGAGCATACTTAAATTCACACAGGACACCGGATAAGACACTAGAAATACTCCAGATATAACAGACTGACCCTAGCCTCCCGACACAAACTATTGCAGCATAAATACTGGAGGCTGAGACAGGAGGGGTCAGGAGATACTGTGGCCCTGTCCGACAATACCCCGGACAGGGCCAAACAGGCAGGATATAACCCCACCTACTTTGCCAAAGCACAGCCCCCACATCACTAGAGGGATATCTTCAAACCACCAACTTACCATCCTGAGACAAGGCCGAGGATAGCTCACAAAGATCTCCCCCATGGCACGAACCCGAGAGGGGCGCCAACCCAGACAGGAAGATCACGTCAGTGACTCAACCCACTCAAGTGACGCACCCCTCTTAGGGACGGCATGGGAGAGCACCAGTAAACCAATGACTCAGCCCCCGTAATAGGGTTAGAGGCAGAGGCAGAAACAGCAAGGGTGGTTTGTCGCTCCAGTGCCTGTCCGTTCACCTTCACACCCCTTGGTCACCCAGTCATAGAACCTACTGAAGAGATGAGTCTTCAATAAAGACTTAAAGGTCGAGACCGAGTCTGCGTCTCTTATATGGGTAGGCAGACCATTCCATAAAAATGGAGCTCTATAGGAGAAAGCTCTGCCTCCAGCTGTTTGCTTAGAAATTCTATGGACAGTAAGGAGGCCTGCATCTTGTGACCGTAGCGTACGTGTAGGTATGTACGGCAGGACCTAATCGTAAAGATAGGTAGGAGTAAGCCCATGTAATGCTTTGTAGGTTAGCAGTAAAACCTTGAAATCAGCCCCAGCCTTAACAGGAAGCCAGTGTAGAGAGGCTAGCACTGGAGTAACATGATAAAAAATGTTGCTTCTAGTCAAGATTCTAGCAGCCGTGTTTAGCACTAACTGAGGTTTATTTAGTGCTTTATCCAGGTTGCCGGAAAGTAGAGCACTGCAGTAGTCTAACCTAGAAGTGACAAAAGCATGGATTAATTTTTCTGCATCATTTTTGGACAGAACTTTTCTGATTTTTGCAATGTCAAAAATGTTTGAGGAATGGGAGATTTGACTTAGGCCGACAGTTTTTTATATTTTCTGGGTCAAGGTTTGTCTTTTTCAAGAGAGGCTTTATTACTGCCACTTTTAGTGAGTTTGGTACACATCCGGTGGATAGGGAGAAGTTTATTATATTCAAAATAGGAGGGCCAAGCACAGGAAGCAGCTCTTTCAGTGGAATAGTGTCCAGTATGCAGCTTGAAGGTTTAGAGGCCAAGAATATTTTCATCAATGTGTCAAGAGATATAGTATTAAAAAACTTGAGTGTCTCCCTTGATCCTAGGTCCTGGCAGTGTTGTGCAGACTCAGGACAACTGAGCTTTGGAGAAATACTTAGATTTAAAGAGGAGTCTGTAATTTGCTTTCTAATGATCATGATCTTTTCCTCAAAAAGTTCAGCAGTGATAAATTCATGAAGTTAAAGCCTCTCTTGGGGAATGGTGCTTTTTAGTTAGCTTTGTATCAAAAACAGTATCAAAAATAAATGTTGGATTGTTCTTATTCTCCTCAATTAAGTTGGAAAATAGGGGGATCGAGCAGCAATGAGGGTGTAATGCGTCTGTGTGTAGCTGGTGTAGAGGAGTCAATTTACTCAACAACAATCCATTTGTTTTGTCTTTGTCTTACACACCTGGTTTCAAACCCCCAATTACTTGTTCAATATTTAACCCTCTGTTCCCCCATGTCTGTTTCTGGGTGAGGGATTCTGAAACAATCACTCACAAACAAACATGGTGGAACAGAGGGTTAAATATTGAACAAGTAATTGTGGGAAACCAGGTGTGTAAGACAAAGACAAAACAAATACAAAATGAAAAGTGGATCGGCGATGGCTAGAAGGCCGGTGACGTCGACCGCCCAACGCCGCCCGACAAGGAGAGGGATCGACTTCGGCGGAAGTCGTCACAGAGGGCTTCATAACAATTATTCAATGGGACAAAACTAGGTCCAGAGTATGACTGTGTCAGTGAGTAGGTCCAGAGACATGTTAGACAAAACCCACAGAGTCAATGATGGCGCCGAAAGCCTTTTGGAGTGGGTCGGTGGACTTTTCCATGTGATTACTAAAGTCACCAAAAATGTGAATATTATCTGCCATGACTACAAGGTCCAATAGGAATTCAGGGAACTCAGTGAGGAACGCTGTACACGGCCCAGGAGGCCTGTAAACAGTAGCTATAAAAAGTGATTGAGTAGGCTGCATGTATTTGTATGTTTTATGTGGACCCCAGGAAGAGTAGCTGCTGCATGTGCAGTAGCTAATGGGGATCCTAATATATTAAACACTCCCAAGGCCAGAGAAATCCTATTTTCTGGAGACAGTGAGGCCCATCTGTAAAAGAGAAAGCCTGGAGGCTAGAGTACCGGAGTGGCCCATTTCCCTGTCCCTTCACCCCCCTCTAGTGCTGAATAATTTGTGTTTTTTGAGGTCGGTTCGTTTTCAATTATTTTTAAAAACATTGAATGGAACATGCATTATGTGGGTTGAATGCTGTAACAAAACAAAACAGAATAAAACAATTAATAAAAGTCCCATGATGGTAGTGACTGCCCAATACTGCTTAGCACCTATTAACCATTTGTTCACATTACTTTAATAACATATTTCAGTTGTTGAGTATATTACATTGGTTTATATTGATGACATTATTATTTAATTCCAAGTCATCATCTCATCTCTTTAGAGCTGCAGCCTATGCCGTCTGACAAAATCACTATTTAGTAGTTCTTCAAAGTAAATAAGGCATCTTTTTAGGACTGCTGAATACCAAATATCAATCACAGATTATGCATTTTCAGGTAGAGATACACTACATGACCAAAAGTATGTGGACACCTGCCCGTCGAACATCTCATTCCAAAATCATGGGCATTAATATGGAGTTGGTCCTTCCTTTGCTGCTTTAACAGCCTCCGCTCTTCTGGGAAGGTTTTCCACTAGATGTTGGAACATTGCTGCGGGGACTTTCTTCCATTCAGCCACAACACTATTAGTGAGGTCAGGCACTGATGTTGGGCGATTAGGCCTGGCTTGCAGTTGGCGTTCAAATTCATCCAAAAGGTGTTTGATGGGGTTGAGGTCAGGGCTCTGTGTAGGCCAGTAAAGTTCTTCCACACCGATCTCAAAAACCATTTCAGTATGGGACCTCGCTTGAGCACGGGGGCATTGTCATGCTGAAACAGGAAAGGGCCTTCCCCAAACTGTTGCCACAAAGTTGGAAGCACAGAATCATCTAGAATGACATTGTATGCTGTAGGGTTAAGATTTCTGGAACTGGAACTAAGGGGCCTAGCCAGAACCATAAAAAACAGCCCCAGACCATTATTCCTCCTCCACTAAACTTTACAGTTGGCACTATGCATTGGGGCAGATATCGTTCTCCTAGCATCTGCCAAACCCAGCTCGTCAGTCGGACTGCTAGATGGTGAAGCGTGATTCATCATTCCAGAGGTGTTTCCACTGCTCCAGAGTCCAATGGACTCCACTTTATACCACTTCAGCCGATGCTTGGCATTGCGCAGGGTGATCTTAGGCTTGTTTATGGCTGCTTGGCCATAGAAACCCGTTTCATGAAGCTCCAGACGAACAGTTCTTGTGACGTTGCTTCCAGGGGCAATTTGGAACTCATTAGTGCTTCAGCACTTGGCGGTCCCATTCTGTATGCTTGTGTGTCCTACCCCTTCGCAGCTGAGCTGTTGTTGTTCCTAGACGTTTCCACTTCACAATAACAGCACTTACATTTGACCGTGGCAGCTGTAGCTGGGCAGAAATTTGACGAACCGATTTGTTGGAAAGGTGGCATCCTATGACGGTGCCACGTTGAAAGTCACTGAGCACTTCAGTAAGGCCATTCTACTGCCAATGTTTGTCTATGGAGATTCCATGGCCGTGTGCTCGATTTTATAACCTGTCAGCAACAGGTGTGGCTGAAATAGCCACATCCACTCATTTGAAGGGGTGTCCACATACTTTTGTATATATAGTGTACAGATGCGCACTATATCCACTGACTATCGCATATTTTTCTGTCTCTTCCAAAGCAGGCATAAAAGAAACACAGACCGGACAGTAGATGCCCAATGGATTATGGTCATTGTAGTTAACTACCACATTATACGCGCTAGACTATATAGGATATTTGCCTGTTGGAAACTACAACTCCCTACTATATTGAACAGTTCAGGCTGGATCTGATGTGCTTAACCCCCTCTCACCCTCCCCTCACTCTCAATCAATCACATTTAATTATAAAGCCCTTTTTACATCAGCAGATGCCGCAAAGAGCTTATACAGAAACTGAGCCTAAAACACCAAACACCAAGAAGTGCTGATTTAGAAGCACAGTGGCTAGGAAAAACTAACTAGAAAGGCAGAAACCTAGGAAGAAACCTAGAGAGGATCCAGGCTCTGGGGGGAGGCCAGTCCTCTTCTGGCTGTGCCGAGTGGATATTATAAGAGTAGAAGGCCATTAAGGCCAGATCATTCTACAAGATGTTCAAATGGTCATAGATGACCAGCAGGGTCAAATAATAATCACAGCGGTTGTAGAGGGTGCAACAGGTCAGCACCTCAGGAGTAAATGTCAGTTGGCTTTTCATAGCCGAGCATTGAGGTTGAGACACAGCTCCCACACCACTAGAGCAATATCAACAGACCATCAACTTACTACCCTGAGACATTGCGGAGAATAACCCATGAAGATCTCCCTCACCGCACGCGTCCGAGGGGGAGCAAACCGGACAGGAAGATCACGTCAGTGACTCAACCCACTCAAGTTGAGTATAGCAAAAAAACTGGCACGACGTGACGCACCCCTTCTAGGGACGACATGGGGGAGCACCAGTAAGCCAGTGACTCGGCCCCCCGCAATAGGGTCAGAGGCAGAGAATCCCAGTGGAGAGAGGGGAGCCGGCCAGGCAGAGACAGCAAGGGTGGTTCGTCACTCCAGTGCCTTTCCGTTCACCTTCACACCCCTGGGCCAGACTACACTCAATCATAGGACCTACTGAAGAGATGAGTCTTCAATAAAGACTTAAAGGTTGAGACAGAGTCTGCGTCTCTCACATGGATAGGCGGACCATTCCATTAAAATGGAGCTCTATAGGAGAAAGCCCTGCCTCCAGCTGTTTGCTTAGAAGTTCTAGGAACAAGAAGGAGGTCTGTGCCTTGTGACCGTAGCGCAGGTGTAGGTATGTACGGCAGGACCAAATCGGAAAGATAGGTAGGAGCAAATCCATGTAATGCTTTGTACAGCGTTGGGGAGAAACGGATTACATGTAAGGAATTACAAAAAAACGTAAACAAACACTGTATAGCCTCATAACACGGTTAAAACAATAATTTGTATATCATGGATGGTCAGTCCTTGCATCCATAGCTTTGTCTATTAATATGAGAGTCGTAAAAAAATTCTAGGCCCTTCACTCATTTCTTTACCAAAATAGAGACGGGGCGACGGTTTTGTTATTGTTTCATCTGTGAATTTGCCTTTTAAACAGCTGTATATTAAGATCAAGATATCAGTGTCACCAACAAAAAGGTAAACAATAGGCCTATAGCAAATGCAGCATATGGCATTCATTTTTCACATGTAAATATCAGTTTTCAGTAGTGCTGAAAGCGTGCCATTCCATCCACCAAATCATTAACAACAGAGTAGGGCTGGCTAATAAGTGCTTAGTTTTGGGGTTAATCTATACTTCCATATTTCCAAGTTCTATTCTTGCAGATCAAGGTGTATATCATTTATTGGAATGACTGGAATTCTGATAGACTTTGGTTTTTAATGTAAAGTTATAATTTAAACGTATTATTATATCTAGTAGAAAGCGATGGGTTAGAAGAAGCCAACATAACCAACCCATAAAGTTAAATTTAACAGCCATATATGGCCAGCTATGTAAACTTTAACATTGATTTATCCTATAATAGATATTGTTCAATTGGCAACATACATTTTTGTCTTCTTCTACTGCCTCTTAAGGGGAAATTAATCTAAAAGTCACGGAATTTAATCAGTTTACGTTACTGAGTTTGGGTAATCCAAAAGATACGTTACTGATTACAATTTAATTACCTAACCAATCGATTGGTTGAACTTTTTAAACGCGTATTTTTCCATATATAGAAACACCCTATGTGTTTTAATAAAATCAACAACATGCATTGAGCTTGTCTGATGCTTTAAGCTTACTGTTTGATGAAATAACACACAAATGACTCAAGAGGGAGCCAGAGATCTAGAGGAAGAAAAAATCTTAACCCGACCCAACCATTCTCCTCCTGCTGGCTTTCACTTTTCGCAGATTCGGCAACATTTCTCATGTAGAATGACAATTTATTTGACCATTTATAGGGATCAGAATAAACCAAACTTGTTTCTCACATGTGTAGAATAGGTTGTGAGCTCAGCAAACAATGTGTCCACTCTGACAATGAGAACAGGAAGACTGGAATAATAATATATTGAATGCTTTAACAGAATTGCACATAACCAAACTAACATTTTATATCAGAAATTATAGGAATTAACGGTAAATGTACTACTGGTGATATATGTAATGGGGAATTGATTTACACTAACAATCAAATACAAACAATTCACACAATGAAGTTATGAAACAATGAATGTGCACAAATTGGTGTAATTCCTGGAGAGAGAAGTGCATTGTGCATATTGGCGCTGCATGGTTAATCCTATGTCTGCATTGGCCATGCAGCATTTATGGTGATACAACTTCTGCATAAGTCAGGGCAAACATACTTATTGCACTCCGCAGAGCAGTGCAGAGCTGTTGTCAAGGAAGTTGTCAAGGAAGTGTGTTTGTTTATACAGGATGTACCATCCCCACCTACCGTAAAACAATTATGTCAATGCGGAGCTATACAGAGCCCTTGGATTGTTACAACATTTGGGAGACGCATAGCGATGCTGTACAGAGCTTGATTTGGCCTCTACATGCCTCCTGAGGCTCCGCAATTGCTTCACACCCTCCATACGGAGCCTCCACCACATTTTCAGAACAAGCTTTTTAGTCTAGGCCTCCGCAATGGATTAGTTCACTGAGATGGACGCAAATATATATACACTACCAGTCAAAAGTTTAGGCACACCTACTTATTCAAGGGTTTTTCTTTATTTTACTATTTTCTACATAGAGTAATGAATAATAATGAATAATATAATAATGGCGAAGACATCAAAACTATGAAATAACACATATGGAATAATGTAGTAACCAAAAAGGTTTTAAACAAATATTTGAGATCCTTCAAAGTAGCCACCCTTTGCCTTGATGACAGCTTTGCACACTCTTGGCATTTTCTCAACAAGCTTCACCTGGAATGCTTTTCCAACAGTCTTGAAGGAATTTCCACATATGCTGAGCACTTGTTGGCTGCTTTTCCTTCACTCTGCGGTCCGACTCATCCCAAACCATCTCAATTGGGTTGAGGTCGGGTGATTGTGGAGGCCAGGTCATCTGATTCAGCACTCCATCACTCTCCTTATTGGTCAAATAGCCCTTACACAGCCTGAAGGTGTGTTTTAGGTCATTGCCCTGTTGAAAAAGAAATGATAGTCCCAATAAGCGCAAACCAGATAGGATGGTGTATCGCTGTAGAATGCTGTGGTAGCCATGCTGGTTAAGTGTGCCTTGAATTATAAATAAATCCCAGACAGTGTCACCAGTAAAGCACCCCCACACCATCACACCTCTTCCTCCATTCTTCACGGTGGCAACCACATCTGAGAGATCAGCCATTCACCTACTCTGTGTCTCACAAAGACACGGCGGTTGGAACCAATCATCTCTTCTTGTTGGCGTCCTTTAGTAGCGGTTTCTTTGCAGCAATTGGACCATGAAAGCCTGATTTACACAGTCTCCTCTGAACAGTTGATGTTGAGATGTGTCTGTTACTTGAACTCTGTGAAGCATTTATTCGGGCTGCAATTTCTGAGGCTGGTAACTCTTATGAACTTATCCTCTGCAGCAGAGGTAACTCTGGGTCTTCCTTTCCTGTGGTGGTCCTCATGAGAGCCAGTTTCATCATAGCGCTTGATGGTTTTTGCAACTGCAACTGTTCTTGACATTTTCCGGATTGATTGACCTTCATGTCTTAAAGTAATGATGGACTGTTGTTTCTCTTTGCTTAGTTGAGCTGTTCTTGCCATAATATGGACTTGGTCTTTTACCAAATAGGGCCTATCTTCTGTATACCACCCCTAATCCTGTCACAACACAACTGATTGGCTCAAATGCATTAAGAAGGAAAGAAATACCACAAATTAACTTTTAGCAAGGCTCACCTGTTAATTGAAATGCATTCCAGGTGATTACCTCATGAAGCCAGGTTGAGAGAATGCCAAGAGTGTGCAAAGCTGTCATCAAGGCAAAGTGTGGCTACTTTGAAGAATCTCAAATATAAAATATACTTTGACTTGTTTAACACTTTTTTGGTTACTACATGATTCCATATGTATTATTTCATAGTTTTGATGTCTTCACTATTATTCTACAATGTAGAAAATAGTAAAAATTAAAGAAAAACCATTGAATGAGTAGGTGTGTCCAAACTGTATATAGCACTGTATATATTTGCTTCTGCGCCACTAAAAATATCTCTGTCTACCAACAGCCTATCGACCAAACAATCAACCAGTCAATTAATTGGGGTCATCCCTATCTACCGCTCAGATTAATGTTTTAAACATGACTTAAAAAGGTAAGCCTATGCAACATTAACCAATTAAAAACAGTTCTGTAGTAATGCGGTTTGTGCAGTAAGCTATAGGCCCAATACACTGTCACTGTATATTGGCTTTGCTTGAATTGCCCTGCCAATGTTGTTCTTCTCAGACCAGTTATAAATTATATTTCAACATTTTCAGTAAATGATCACACTGGTAATAGATAATTTGTTGAATTACTTGTGAGGCACAGCTGAGTGAGCATAATATATATATATATTTACTGGACTGTTGGCCTGCATCTGAAGGCCAGTCTGAGCGGAGGGAGCAGCAGTGAGGCTGCCTCTCACCCGACTGAACCATCCCTCCTCTCTCCCTCCCTCCTCTGAGAAAAGAAGTATTCCAGCTGATGGCGAAACTTCGGTCACACTGCATTATTTCTGTCTCATGCACCAATTAATGTTGTTACTCCTATGACCAGAGAAAGTGAAATATACTGTATCTTGATATTAAAAAAGACAATTCGCAAATAATAACAAAGCAAGCTTATCGAAACGCACATTTTATGGCTTATAAAACTGTTGAACAAAAGTGTTGACAATGCTAAATAACATCTTAAATGAGTAACCACTTACTCATAAAAACAGCAGCTCTTTGATGGTCTCTCTCTAGTTTTAAAAGTTTGTAATTGTCACATGATCAACTTTGCCGTGCAATGAGGGTTCTTTTTGCAACTGTGCAAACACGGTGATCTGATTGGCCAGCGGTAGACATATATGTGCACTTGATTTCCTGTCTGGGCCGGCCGGGTAGGCAGAGTTTTACCTTCAGACACATGAAATGGTTCAAAATGGGAACACTTGACCTTCCCTGCGCTAGAGTTGCAGAATCAAGTGCACCTCCTGCCAACAGCGAGAAATGAATAAAGACAATAGGAACGCAAGACTTTATCGTTGGGTTTTTAACAGAAATGTTTGGTGATCGACCGGTTGGTGACCACGGCCCTGAGAGGAGGGGAGAGATGGGAACCAGTAAATTTGTTTGTGTGTTTGTTGGTTTAACTTTTCTATTATTTCTCTATTTTCTTTCTCTCTGCGTTGTTGGGAAGGGCCCATAATTAAGCATTTCACTGTTAGTCTACACCTGTTGTTTACTAAGCATCTGATGAATAACATTCGATTTTTGATTTGTGTGTGTGCAGTGTGCAGTGTGCTTGCGTTTAGAGTGATTCAAAAGCCGCCCTGAACCTGCAATAAAAAGGGAGGAAATCTGTGGTTTAAATAATTCAAGGCCATAGTGGGTTCCTGTGCATCCAGCCTGGATGGAATAGTGTATAGATGTTTTGTGAGATGCTTTGAATCATGATTCTCTCCAATTAACCCTATTCTCTATATGTATGAGCTCTCTCTCACACACACACACTGCACTCCCTCTCTGACACACACATTCTCACCCTCGCTCTCTGTCTCTCACTCACCCATTCGCTCGCTTGCGCTCTCTCTCTCTCTCATCCTTTCGTTCCTTGCGCGCTCTCTCTCTCTCTCTCTCGCTTGCTCTCTCCCGTTCGTTCGCTCTCTCTCTCTCTCTCTCCCTCGCTCTCTCTCGCTTGCTCTCTCCCGTTCGCTCTCTCTCTCTCGCTCGCTCTCTCCCGTTCGCTCTCTCTCTCTCTCTCGCTCGCTCTCTCTCGCTCCCGTTCGCTCTCGCTCGCTCTCTCTCGCTCTCTCCCTTTCGCTCTTTCTCTCTCTCTCTCTCTCTCTCTCTCTCTCTCTCTCTCTCTCTCCCTCTCTCTCCCTCGCTCGCTGTCTCTCTCCCGCTCGCTCCCCCCCCCTCCGTGGATAGCAGGGGGAGTGTCTGCAGTGTGTTTTATGAGCTTTGGCAGTAAAACCAGTGGGGGGGGGGCATCATGAATTATAAACATGATGGAAAACAAACCAGCTGTCAGTGGAGCCAATGCCTTTCCACTCCTCTGTCCTCCTTACTTCTTTCCTCTCCTCTCCCATCTCCTCATCCTCTGTATCTCAGGGTGTCTTGGGTCTTGACTGTAGCCAGGGCCTGAGAAGGGCAGGACATGCCCTTCACGTTCTTTTTTTGGTAAACACAGAATAAGATGCATCGCACACCAGTTGCCTTGGTTAGTATGTTGTTGTTTTTATATATTTTTTATTTTATTGTGTTTTTATTGTTTTTATTGTGGTTTTATTGCAAATCCATGTTTGGTTCATTGACCTTAGTTAGAGAAGGGCTCTGTTATTCATTATTTCAAAACAAGGTTTTTATATATACATTTCTGTAAACACTTCAATGAACCCGAAAGAATAAAAACTCCAACGCTGCAAGATACTTGTTCTATTCCCTTTTAGGCCTCTTTTACACAATGGATACCAGAAGCTTTATAAAAAACACTTACCTTTCTTTACAAAGCCAACAAACTTGCACCGTTTCATCACCTTTCATCCTCCTGTTGTGCATTTGAGCTGAGGGAGGAGAGAGGTATGTGGGTTTTATTAAGCTGTATTGATTGTTAAATTCAGTCAGTCTGTCTGTACCTCAGGCTGAGAAGGAACACAGACCAGAACAGAACTCAGAGCATGTTGACTGATAGAAACACCCATTGATAGCAGCATAAGATTACAGGGTAACCATGAAGGAGACTCACAGGGTGTATAGCTACTGTACTGGTAGAATATTACACAGCACCAGACAGAGATGGAAGCCAGTGGGACAGAATATGCTCGCACGCACACACACAGACACACACACACACACCGTGAGCTCCAAAAGTATTGGGACAGTGACTATTTTTTTTCCAGTTTTGACTCTGTACTCCAACACTTTGGATTTTAAACGAAACAATGAATATGAGAGTAGAATGCAGACTGTCAGTATTTTCATCCATATCGGGTGAACCGTTTAGAGATCACACCACTTTTTGTGAATAATGATGAGTGAGAAAGTTACAGACGCACAAATATCATACCCCCCCAAAAAATGCTAACCTCGCCTGTTATTGTAATGTTAGCACTTTTGGGAGGATATAATATTCACGTGTCTTTAATTTTCTCACTCATCATTATTCACAATTTGTCTCAGGATTAGCCGTAATCATGGTAGCAATAACATTAAGGGTTTCGAAACAAATTCTGTTCTTATTTACAATAAAAGTGACTCCAAAATGACACAATACATGATTTACCATTAATTTCGATTGGGTACAAAATAATCTGAAACACAACCAAAAACAAACAGCAAATGCATCCAACAAGCTTGATGTCGTCATCGTGTGGTATGAATATGGAACCAAATACTTCACTTTTACCTACTTTAATACACATAAATGAATTTGTCCCAATTTTGGTCCCCGAAAATGGCTGTAATTTCTTAATGATCACCCGATATGGATGAAATACCCTCAAATTACAGCTGACAGTCTGCACTTTAACCTCATAGTCGGGGTGGCAGTTAGCCTAGTGGTTAGAGCTGTCGTGTCTTTGGCTATGCCTGATTAATTGCTAAGACATGCTATTCTATAAAATCATTTATCCGTAATTAATATCACCTGATTGAGCTAATCATGTAAATGTAATTACCTAGAGAGTTGGGCACCACAAAATAATATTTATAGAGCTGTTATCTTCCGAATGAACTCTTAAAGATCTAGTAATATTTTACATCAAAAGCAGTCAATATCAATCGTCATCTTACTTCAGTCTCATAATCTGAAAGTTGTAAATTCTTGGTTATCTGCAAGAACCCTGGCTAACAATTTGAATCAGCAATACAAAATTGGTTTAATTATTTATTTACTAAATACCTAACTAATTACACAGAATTCACATACACAAAGAATTAATTATACCTAGATAATTCTTTACGTCATAGAAAAGTATCCCTAGCGGGCGGAACAGAGTTAAAAGAGAGTTAAAAGTTCATACCATTCGCAACCAAAGCTCATGCTGATGTTGGCTTCGTTCTGTAGTTTTATCTGAACCATTCTGAAATAGGATCGTCATCCTCATATCCTCAGAACAGGAAGTTATGTTGTCGTCGAGGCTTTATATAGGAAGAGAGAGGAGGGTGTGTTTGAAAGGTTTTATAGCCCTTGTCCCTTCACAGAGGCGGGCCACTGAGTGAGCAGCCCTATCTTATGAAAACCCATTTTAGAAGCTAAAATCACATTTCATCCCATCACAAATAATTTCATATTCAAACATTTAAATTGAACAACAATTCCATGTATATCCGATAACTCTGATATGTAGACTTTCCACTGTAGAGTTTATGTCATCTTATCATTGATGAGAATGTCTCAGATGACAACCGAACTGACATCATATTCATTAAGTACCACTGCACATGTTCAACTGTTCGGATTACCAGAATATAGTTCATTTCCCCCCACATTCTGACGTTCCCAGAATCTCTATGTTAACCAAGGGTTTTGCAAATGTAACATCAGTAGGGTAGAGAGAGGAAAAAGGGGGGAAGAGGTATTTATGACTGTCATAAACCAACCCCCCAGGCCAACGTCATGACAGAGCGTTGGACTAGTAACCGAAAGGTTGCAAGATTGAATCCCCGAGCTGACAAGGTAAAAATCTGTTGTTCTGCCCCTGAACAAGGCAGTTAACCCACTGCTCCTAGGCTGTCATTGAAAATAAGAATTTGTTCTTAATTTACTTTCCTAGTTAAATAAAGGTCAAATAAAACAGTTATTGTATCATTTCCAGGTGCTGGAGTAGAGTGCTAAATTTGTCACGCATTCACGTGTCAGGGAGTTAAGAGCGTACCATAATCTCACTCCACAGCTAACTTGAAATGTTGCGGACGGCGCCATCCAATTGGTACCTTCTGAGAGGCTCAACACATTGAAACGTTGTCAAGGAGGGCGGTCGTGTGTGTTGCAGGGCAGTTGACACACACAAGTGTTCTGACACACACAAGTGTACTGCACGCACACACACACACACTAACACCTTCCGACACACACAAACCTCTTGCATAATGATGGCGGTGTCAGACGCAGAGAGCCCACCACAGGGCCATTACCACATGTGTTTGTGATCTGCTGATTTCTATAAGGAGACTGAGGCTATGTACCACTCAATATTTCATCCTGCATTCTCCTTTCTCTACTGATTAATAAAGTATAACTACAGACCACTTAATTTTTTTATTTTCCTGAAAAACGGAATCTCTCTATTTCTCCATTGATATTTGCCCAGTGAACAATGAGGTGAGAAGACAGTTCTTTCCACTCCGGGGTCCTCATTTATAACCATTATGTCCATTTCACACTAAATATCTGCCTGGTCATTTCAAAAATATTGAGATTTATAAACTTGACGCACGCCATGCATGTTTCCCGTTATAAATCCGACCCCTCCTGAATTTGTGCGTGCGTGAACGAGCATTAAAACTCTGCCAGAAAAACTCCCATAATTCACTTTATATGGTGACTTATATGCTGTATACCTTGGAAGTATTGGAATTAGGACAAGACAGTTCCCAAAAGAAAAATACAATAGAAAATAGTTGTAGACCTGTAAACAGATTCAATTCAATAATGTTTTGTGTTAAATATGCTGCACTGCCCACAAAACACTGTCTGGTATGTCTAATCGAAAAAATGATTACCTTCAGTGGTAGCCTACATACACACTTCAAAGATATTCATCTGTTACATTCTAATGTACACAATGCATTCACAAAGTATTCAGACCCCTTGACTTTTTCCATATTATGTTAAGTTACAGCCTTATTTTAAAATGTATTAAATATTTTTTGAAAATGTATCAAATAAAAAAAACAGAAATATCACATTTACATAAGTATTCGGACCCTTTACTCAGAACTTTGTTGAAGCACCTTTGGCAGCGATTACGGCCTCGAGTCTTCTTGGGTATGCCGCTACAAGCTTGGCACACCTGTATTTGGGGAGTTTCTCCCATGCTTCTTGGGAGATCCTGTCAAGCTCTGTCAGGTTGGATGGGGAGCGTTGCTGCAGAGCTATTTTCAGGTCTCTCCAGAGATATTCGATCAGCTTCAAGTCCGGGCTGTGGCTGGGCCATTCAAGGACACTCAGAGACTTGTCCCGAAGCCACTCCTGCATTGTCTTGGCTATGTGCTTAGGGTTGTTGTCCTGTTGGAAGGTGAACCGTCGCCCCAGTCTGAGGTCCAGAGCGCTCTGGAGCAGGTTTTCATCAAGGATTTCTCTGTACTTTGCCCTGTTCATCTTTCCCCCAATCCTGACTAGTCTCCCAGTCTCTGAAAAACATCCCCACAGCATGATGCTGCCACCACCATGCTTCACCGTAGGGATGGTGCAAGGTTTCTTCCAGACGTGATGCTTGGCATTCAGGCCAAATAATTCATCAGACCAGAGAATGTTGTTTCTCATGGTCTGAGAGTCTTTAGGTGCCTTTTGGCAAACTCCAAGCGGACTGTCATGTGCCTTTTACTGAGGATTGGCTTCCGTCTGACCACTCTACCATAAAGGCCTGATTGGTGGAGTGCTGCAGAGATGGTTGTCCTTCTGGAAGGTTTTCCCATCTCCACAGAGGAACACTCTGACAGCTCTGTCAAGTGACCATTGGGTTCTTGCTCACCTCCCTGACCAAGGCCCTTCTCACCCAATACCTCAGTTTGGCCGGGCGTCCAGCTCTAGGAAGAGTCTTGGTGGTTCCAAACTTCTTCCATTTAAGAATGATGGAGGCCACTGTGTTCTTGAGGACATTCAATGCTGCATAAATGTTTTGGTACTCTTCCCCAGATCTGCGCCTTGACACAATCCTGTCTCTGAGCTCTATGGACCCCATGGCTTGGTTTTTGCTCTGATAAATGTGGGACCTTATATAGACAGGCGTGTGCCTTTCCAAATCATGTCCAATCACTTGAATTTACCACAGGTGGACATCAATTAAGTTGTAGAAACATCTAAAGGATGATCAATGGAAACAGGATGCACCTGAGCTTAATTTCAAGTCTCATAGCAGAGTCAGAATACTTATGTAAATAAGTTATTTCTGTTTTTTTGGGGGGGGGATACATACAATTGTAAAAACCTGTTTTCGCTTGTCATTATGCGGTATTGTGTGTAGATTGATGAGGAAAACATCAAAACAAAACATTTAGAATAAGGCTGTAACATAACAAAATGTTCAAAATGTCCAGTGGTCTGAATGCTTCCCAAAATGCACTGTATAATATACTAAACCTCTACTTAAAATACTAGCCTATCTAATAGGCCTAATTAAATGAGATGCACATGGTCATTTGTTGTAGACTGCAGCTTCTTCGGGAATATGAACCCATCATGGCCCGAAAGCGTGGTGAGGAATGTATTCAGAAAATGGTCATGAAAATATTTATTATAAATGAAATATAGTTTACTTGAGACATTTGAAATTACAGTCTGCTATTTAGGCGTAGGATATTCAGCCTAAAACAATGGAAAACATGGAAAAGGTCAACCGTCTACATTACACTGCGCTCCAGATGGGATCACATATATCAAAATACTAGAAATGGTGTATCTATTTACTACTGTTAAGTGGGTCCAATGAAATGAGAGATGTGATGTTGTTGGCCCACAGGCAACTTGCGAGTATCAACCATGACAGTCAGAAAAGGTGAGTCATTTGTTATTTAATGATCATGGAAATTAAATAGGAAATAGATGCATATTTCTAATTATTTTAGCTCTTCTCACTAACGCCAAATGATTGCATCTTGTTATTATATTTACCTGTTGTTGTTGTTGTTATGAATAAGCGTGTCATACCCCACACCCATCTGCACAAAAAACTAGGCTTCTTGCCTGCTTGCACAGCAATACTTCAACCACTAGTAACCGTGCGTATTCATGGTCTGAAGTTTCCAGGAAGCACATTCTCATGTCAAGTTACATTTTTATAAATGATAACTTTTGTATGAAAACTAGAGTCTGTTTTGCGGTATTTTTTGGACACACGCAAGGTTAGTAAATGAGTCCCCAGGTGTTGAGCTACTGTAGCTACAAGACAATATAAACTCTACATTATTGGGCCCCCGAGTGTTGCAGCGGTCTAAGGCTCTGCATCTCAGTGCTAGAGGCGTCACTACAAACACCCTGGTTTGAATCCAGGCTGTATCACAACCAGCCGTGACTGGGAGTCCCATAGGGCGGCTCATAATTGGCTCAGTGTCGTCCGGGTTTGGCCGGTGCAGGCCGTCATTGTACATAATAATTAATTCTTAACTGACTTGCCTTAAATAAAGGTTAAACAAAACAATCTAAATGATGTCATGAATCCGGCCAACTTGTAAGTCGTATGGCACCTGGTGGGTTATAGAAGAAACTGTGTTCACTGTTCATATGTGTCCATTTAGCAACATCAACACAGCATCACCATTTGTCAACAACATTATATTCAACAGTATCATCTTGAGTACCAAGGAGTTTGTGCTGTGAGGTAAAACACCTGCTATATTACAGTGCATAAATTGTTATAAAAAATATCAGCAACACATCTCATTCAATATCACCCAACTCTTTATAAAATTCAGATGTTCATAATTAAACATTAAACATTTTCATAATTAAACAAGGGTATGACTGTTGTTTTTTAAAGATTTTTGCTTGAGCCCTTCTGACTTAAAAAAGCTGCTGGCTGTCTACTGGTGAAATAGATTGGTTAATGCCGCCGCCTAGTGGTCAAATAGTACCATCACACCTAGTGAAGGGAAACCGAGTCTTTCTGAGGTCTTGGGGCTTTCACCAAATTGTGCCGGAAAACGGGTTTAACACAATGCACATTAGTGGCATCTGCTGGCCAGCAATAAAAAGCAGCGTTTGATGTTCATTTTATACGTGTTTTTCTACAATATTAATAAAATCTCCGTTGCGCGGAAGGCTTGTTCACACCGCAGGCCTTAATTCTCAAATCAATTTAGTTTTTCAAATCCGTTTTGGACTACTGAATGTTAAACAGCAAGTTACAAGTGACCAAATCGGATGTGTGTGTGTTCAGACAACAGACATTTGACAAGGCTACGCTAGTTGTCATAGTAACGATGGGTGTGTGCAGTGGTGCAGGCTGATTGTTGGTGGTGCTTGTGCTTCCTACCACTCAAGAAGTTATGTAGCAGTGGAGGCTGGTGGGATAAGCTATAGGAGGACAGGCTCATTGTAATGGCTGGATTGGAATCCGTGGAACGGAGTCAAACATGTGGTTTACATAGGTTTAATACCATTCCAGCATGTCCACTGTTATATAGCAAGCTAAGGTGACAACAACGCCTGCAATGGATGTTCCCCAGTTGCTTTGAATGTTCAAAATCATAGGGTAAGAACACTTTTAAAAACCTCAAAGAAGAAGGTGATCCAACATTCAAAATGAGTCCTATAGCTAGCTGTTCAGCTTTCTAGCACATTCACTCCATCTGTTTGTAATTAATTAACAAGCTAATTAGCTACCACTGTCAACAGCGTAGTAGCTAGCAAGCTAAGCTAAGTTATGCCAAACACATCTTCTCTATGCTGGTGTAAACTATCTGACATGAGATGTAGAACTATCAGGGGCTATAGACTACCTGCCTTTAGCTAAGAAAACTATGGTAAAATATACTTACAATCATAAACCCAGATTTGAGTCTGTAACAGCCTGTGCCTATTGAAATGACAAGTCAATCTCGCAAATGGGCCATTTATAACAGTTTGTTGTCTTAACATCTGGCACATAATAATGGCACAATTGCCAGAAAATAGCCTGACATTTGTTTTTTTTATGTTCATCCAAGTGTTTCTTGCTCAGAGATTGAGATCCTCTGTCCAATGCTCATCACTCAAACTCTCCCGTTGGATTTATCTAAAGTTATGCACATGCGCAAAGGGGATTTATTTACATTCATAAACCTGTTTCGAGCCCTGAGTGCTGATTTTGTTTATTTATTTTTAAGTGCCAATGTTATTAGAACAGGCTGAAAGGCTGAACGCCGTGGTATTTCTGACCATATACCACAGGTATGACAAAAGAGTACTTTTTACTGTTCTAATTACAGTGGTAAGCAGTTTGTGGTATATGGCCAATATACCATAGCTAATGGCTGTATCCAGGCACTGCGCATTGCATCGTAGTTAAGAACAGCCCATAGCCGTGGTGTATTTTACCATATACCATATATGGCCAATACACCACAGCTATGGGCTGTTCTTAACTAGGACGCAATGCAGAGTGCCTGGATACAGCCGTTAGCTGTGGTATTTTGGCCATATACCACCAACCCTTACCACAAACTGCTTACCACTGTAATTAGAACAGTAAAAAGTAATGTTTTGTCATATATTTGTGGTATATGTGCCTTATTGCTTTATTGCTTAAATCATAGCAGTCAAACTAATTAAATTGACATCCATTGACCTGGCGAGTTTAATTTTGTATTACCTTTATTTAACTAGGCAAGTCAGTTAAGAACAAATTCTTATTTTCAATGATGGCCTAGGAACAGTGGGTTAACTGCCTGTTCAGGGGCAGAACGACAGATTTGTTTGTACCTTGTCAGACAGATTTGTTTGTACCTTGTCAGCTCGGGGGTTTGAACTTGCAACCTTCCGGTTACTAGTCCAACGCTCTAACCACTAGGCTACCTAGTGCCAAATATTCAAATTCCTTTATAACAACTTACAATAATTATTATTTTGAGGAAACCCAAATGTTGCTTCTAACTTCATTACAAGTTACTATGATATTCCTTCTTAATAATTGGTTTGATAACGTTATGGGAAAATGGTTAATTGTATAGATATGGCAACTTCTCTCTTGCTGTAAAAAAAAATGTGGGCTAGTTGTCGGCCTTTTGGGTGGGTTTTGACTGGTCATTGGGCTAGAAATTTGAGCTTGGCTTTATCAGACTGCAGTTCAAACTCTTAAAAGACAAACCCTCGTCCACCAAGATGGTGACGGGAATCCCCGTCGTTGGGGGGTTTGGGGGGGGGTTGGTTTAAAAAAAAAAAAAATGTAACTTTATGCAAGTCAGTTAAAGAACACATCCTTATTTACCGGGGAACAGCCTAGAGGAAAGGGGATTTAACTAGAGCGTTGGGCCAGTTAACTGCCTTGTTCAGGGAAAGAACCACAGACTCGATCTAGCAACCTTTCTGGTCCAACGCTCTACGCACTAGGCTAACTGTCGCCCACATATTGCCCAAGTAAGCCCCTCAGCCCTCGTTTTTAGTCGAGTTTGCGAGTGTACAATTATGTTCCGTTTGGGGCACGAAAATCCCCATAATTCAATTCGCGACGATTGTACATACGTTAGGAAAAGTCAGCCAAAAAAGTAAAACCTCAACATCAATATATGGAGTCAAAACGAATGTAAATCAAATCGAAAGTGTGCTACTAATGCACATGACGGAACAAACACGTCTCGTAAAAGTAATTATGTTTTTGTTTGGTTAGCTTTTGGAAATTGTAGAAATAAAACATTTTCCTTCTTCAGAAGTTCCAGCTAGGCAGGTTAACGTTATTTAGCTAGTTCATTTGCTAGCCATCATACAGTAGACATATATTAATAATGATATATTTAACGTAAGTATATATACAACCATAATTGACTGTAGCTCATATAAAGCACCCACAAGCCACCGGTGGCAGAAAACACAATCATTGCGGGATGAACAAGTGACGAATTTCCGGGTAAGGGCGGTCCATTTAAAACCATTCCTTCCTCGCCCTGCAAGTGTATATTCTTCAGACGTCATCAGAAGTGTCACCTTGAATTTAGGGCTGAGGGGGTAGAGTGTGTTTGGACTGCTGCCTCATTTACCGAACAGGTTCGCACCTTCCATCATGCTTCCTTTTTGGGGGGGGTTTAAGGTGAATCTATGGCATTATTTAGGATGCTTAAGACAGAAGCTTATACTTTACTAAATAAAACGAGTTGTTTGAACAACAATGTGCAGAAAGTGTGATTTCACATAAAACGATTGTGAAAATAATGTTTCCCCAGAAATTGACCACATTCCCTGGATCTAGTTCCTGAGACTCTGACTCTACCTGCTGTGCTACCTTCAAGTGACGCTACATGTAAGAAAGCAAATTGGAATAGAAGAAATAACCTGAAATCAGTGGGATCTCGCATTTGAAACATACAATTTGAAAAATCACGCGATCAAACGAAGCTTCGGCAGTCCTAATCATACCTCGACCCATAACATACTGAGGACCAATAACAATGGCGTGCGTGTAGCGTTGTACGTTTTCTGAGCGCGGCAACGAGAGAATTAGAAAACTACAGGGAAATGGAGACAAACACCCCACGAAATATAGCTTACGTCTTTCTCAGATATGCTTAATGTGCCTTTTATGTGGCTAATACTGTACTTCGAGTGGTATGGAGACAGAACGCAGTACTGAAATCTGTGGCCATGTCCCAGATGTAAAGCGTCAACACCAAAGGGGCAGGGCTTTTCCACAGTTAAAGGGGCTCATAAAATATGCGAATTTAATTTATTTTGGGTAGCAGACATATACAACTAAATGTACCATGTGGACCCAGAGAACATCACTTGAAGGTGTTAATTGAAACGCTTGTTTCCAAAGTGGTCCTCGACGGTAAAAACAATAACACACATTGATTAAAAGACAAGACAATTACAAACAACCATAAATACATTCACTTATATTGACGTCCTAAAAAGTGGCCCTATTCACTGCACTTCTCGCGAACCTTAAAAATCAACCATATTCATTTCACATTAAAACAATCTATTAATTGCACATCATACCGATCCTTCAAATAAATACACCTGACCAGCAGTAGGGGCCACAAGGGGCAGTGGAGTTGTTTCTTTTACTTAGACAACCTTGTCCAAATGAAAAACTTTGCCTGCTTTTTAAAGCAATTTTTACTTTTTCTTTGCTTGATCTCCAAGGGAAGGCTATTCCATAGACAAAAGCCTGTATGGAAAAACGTGCTCCTCGCAGTACTGTTTACTCTTGGGGTTTTACAAGACATAACACTAGCTCTGGTATTGTGACTGTGTTGGTTATAGACCATATCATTGTGTTTTTTCATGATCATTTAAGATGTCAAACATATGATTAAGTTTAAGCTGGTTCACTCTGGACTCCAACGGCAACAAGCCCACCTCCCTGAACTCCTGTACCCCTATGTGGGTCCTAGGGGGGACATTCAGCATATAACATTATTGTGCTCATTAAGCGTAGTAGATTGGAAACTTTGTTCTCTGTTACCATGCTCAGCTCAAAAAACTCAAACTGTGTTCCACAAAATTACTAATGAGTTGTGCACTGGGCAGGTTCATAACTACCTCTGTTGTATCTTGGGGTGACACCGTGTTGTAATTGCTCCAAATTCAAGCGTCTTCTTTCAGCTGTAGATAACTAACATTGTTATTTTTCATTTAGTTAGCTGGAAGGTTGTTGTCATGCTACATCCATCATCCTTGCCGCTAGGTGGCGGTAATGTAGCATTATTGAAACCTCATCAACAAAATGGTTACGGGTTTGAAAACTGTCAGAGGATACTAGCATAGATAGAACAATGAGCACATCTTTGGTATTAGTGCACTTTCATCAAGGTACTATGGACTTTGCTTAATTAAAGTGCACTAGTACCTTCTGCCTGTTAATTTGGGGCAAAGTCCAAAGTGTGACACCATTCAATATCTAAGTTCATTAATCTAGGTTTATTTCAAGCGTATCATATCATAACCTCTAACACAACTTGGTGATGGTATCTTGAAAGTAATCTACCTGCCTTATCTCTAGGTCTAGATGCCTGATAACCAGACCAGATTATTATACAGCCTGCGATGTGGCATGTGGAAATATTCCATATAAGTTATAGGCCAGGGATTTCACTGAATAGGATATTACAGATGCACAATCGAGAGCATCCTGTCGGGCTGTATCACCGCCTGGTACGGCAACTGCACCGCCCTCAACCGCAAGTCTCTCCAGAGGATGGTGCGGTCTGCACAACGCATCACCAGGGGCAAACTACCTGCCCTCCAGGACACCTACAGGACCCGATGTCACAGGAAGGCCAAAAAGATCATCAAGGACAGCAACCACCCGAGCCAACTGCCTGTTCACCCCGCTATCACCCACCCAGGCGAGGTCAGTACAGGTGCATCAAAGCAGGGACCGAGAGACTGAAAAACAGCTTCTATCTCAAGGCCATCAGACTGTTAAACAGCCATCACTAACATAGAGAGGCTGCTGTCAACATACAGACTCAAATCTCTGACCACTTTAATAAATGGACATAATAAAGGTATCACTAGTCACCTTACATAACACCACTTTAATAATGTTTACATATCCTACATTACTCATCTCATATGTATATACTGTTCTATACCATCTACTGCATCTTGTCTATGCCGTCCGTTCATCGCTCACCCATATATCTATATGTACATGTTCTTATTCATTCCTTTACACTTGAGTGTATAAGGTAGTTGTTGTGAATTTGTTAGACTAATTGTTAGATATTACTGCACGGTCGGAACTAGAAGCACAAGCATTTCGCTACATTAACATCTGCTAACCATGTGTATGTGACCAATAAAATATGATTTGATTTGATTTGACTCGGGATACTTAAACACCCGTTCCAGCTCCAAGTCACCTGTAAGTCTACTGATGTAGAATCGCTTTTGCATATCACTCACACACACACACACACATCCTAGTCCTTGTGTCTTTCCCATGTCCAGACCTCAAGTACTGGCCATGTCAACCCTGAAGAGGAGATGGAGGAACTGAAGGGGAGACGGGCAGAGTTAAACTCAGAGATTACACTGCTGGAGAAAGAGTGCGTACAAGCGGAGAATTAGTATAATAGAGTTGACATTAGATCATGGTCATTCATTCAGATATCCTTCACTATTACTGCTCTACTGAATGGTAGGAAAATATTATACCTCTATCAAAGCTGATACAGATTTTGGCAGAGTAGTTAGTGTGTGAAGACGTATGTGTGTTTTATCTGATAGTCTCCAATATTATTGATAACATTAACACTTAGTTTTCATACTGTTATCTGTTATTACCAACCATATACTTGGCAGTATAGGTGAAACCATGTGTGAGGGAAGAACTGTCTGTATGTCTATAGTGGGATCACAGTTGTTGAGTTGGAGCAGCACATTGACCTGCTGCATGAGGACAACAACGTCACAGACATCGGACAGTCACTAGTAGACAGGATAGGTAAGGCCTACGCACGCACAAACACACACACACACACAGGCATTCACGGTACACACACAAATCCCCATCTCGCTATCTTAATCTCTCTCACGCACATACACACTAGGTACTAACTACTCTGCCGTAATCTTATCAGCTTTGGTCAAAGTATATATCATTTCCATCCAGTAGATTAGCCACAGTCCTTAAAGAGCATGTAAATTAGCCAGTGATTGGGTTCTAATTTCAAATCATTCAAATCTATTCTACTATAGTAAGTCCCCAGTGGATCTAATTTCAAATCATTTAACTCTATGCTACTTTAGTAATTCCCATGTAGGAATCATTTTAAATCATTCAACTCTATTCTACTCTAGTAAGTCCCCAGTGGATCTAATTTCAAATAATTTAACTCTATGCTACTTTACTAATTCCGCAGTGGAGTCTTGTCTTATTCAGGGACAAGTATTTGACTGTTAGAAACTGTCTGCTGACACTGAGGAAGTGTGTTAAGGTTCACATGGAGGGTGTTGTCATCACAGCAGATCTGTCACATCTATCTTTGTCTCAGGTTGGTTATTAGTTCATAGTGAATATTAGAAGTCAACTGTTTTTCCCCAATTGATGTTACTGGTGAAAGAAAGTCAACCGTTTATTCCTATTAGTTTATACGTAATTGCTTCTTAAAGAGTCCACTGTCTTTCTTTCCCAGCTAGCCACTGCACAGTACCCCTCAGACAGACAGTACAGCAATGTCAAGGGTATGATAATACCATCCTTCTACACCACACTGGGAAGCAGCAGTGGTGCCGTTTCCCTCTTCACAGAGAGAGCCTTTCAGAGTGTCCTAAGCTATTCTACTCTGCTCTTTGACTGTGGGCTGAATGAGCTGTCTGGGGGTTAGTGGTAGGGGTGGCCTGTTGGAGGCAGTCGTAGAGGTCATAGCGGACAGAGTTGACAGCGGATGTCGTTCTGGCCCTGGGTCGGTCGGTCAGTCTGGCTGGGAAGACAACTATGCCTCTGTGTGTGTTGCAGACTTGGGTTCAAATACTATTCGAAATCTTTCAAATACTTCAAGCATTTTCTTTTTTCCTGCCTGGATTGTCATATGACAGGGTTTACGGACTATTCTGTTTGCCAGGCAAGCTCAATCAAGCACAGATAGAGTATTTAGAGTGCCTTCAGAACGTATTCGTACCCCTTGACTTATTCCACATTTTGTTGTTACAGCCTGAATTCAAAATTTATTAAATCAACAACAAAAATCTCACCCATCTACACACACAATACCCCATGACAAAGTGAAAACATGTATTTTTAAAATTTTACAAAATGTATTGAAAATGAAATACAGAAATATCTAATTTACATACAGTACCAGTCAAAAGTTTGGACATGCCTACTCATTCCAGGGTGCTTCTTTCTTTTTACTATTTTCTACATTGGAGAATAATAGTGAAGACATCAAAACTATGAAATAACACGCATGGAATCATGTAGTAACCAAAAAAGTGTTAAACAAATCAAAATATATTTTAGATTCTTCAAAGTTGCCACCCTTTGCCTTGATGACAGCTTTTCACACTCTTGGCAGTCTCTCAACCAGCTTCATGAGGTAGTCACCTGGAATGCATTTCATTTAACAGGTGTGCCTTGTTAAAAGTTAATTTGTGGTGTTTGAACCAATCAGTTGTGTTGTGACATGGTAGTTGTGACATGGTAAAAGACCAAGTCCATATTATGGCAAGAAAAGCTCAACTAAGCAAAGAGAAATTACAGTCCATCATTACTTTAACACATGGTCGGTCAATATTGAACATTTCAAGAACCTTTAAAGTTTCTTCAAGTGCAGTCGCAAAGCCATCAAGCGCTATGATGAAACTGGCTCTCATGAGGACAGCCACAGGAAAGGAAGACACGGAGTAACCTCAGCTGGAGAGGATTCTGCAGTATGAACTCTAAAGAGTTACCAGCCTCAGAAATTGCACCCCAAATACAGTTGAAGTCGGAAGTTTACATACACTTAGGTTGGAGTCATTAAAACTCGTTTTTCAACCACTCCACAAATTTCTTGTTAACAAAACTATAGTTTTGGCAAGTCAGTTAGGACTATTAGGTTATTTAACTTATAATTCACTGTATCACAATTCCAGTGGGTCAGAAGTTTACATACATTAAGTTGACTGTGCCTTTAAACAGCTTGGAAAATTCCAGAAAATTATGTCATGGTTTTAGAAGCTTCTGATAGGCTAATTGACATAATTTGAGTCAATTGGAGGTGTACCTGTGGATGTATTTCAAGGCCTACCTTCAAACTCAGTGCCTCTTTTCTTGACATCATGGGGGGAAAAAAATAAATCAGCCAAGACCTCAGAAAACAAATGGAGACCTCCACAATTCTGGTTCATTCTTGGGAGCAATTTCCAAATGCCTGAAGGTACCACGTTCATCTGTACAAACAATAGTATGCCAGTATAAACACCATGGGACCACGCAGCCGTCATACCGCTCAGGAAGGAGACTCGTTCTGTCTCCTAGAGATGAACGTACTTTGGTGCGAAAAGTACAAATCAATCCCAGAACAACAGCAAAGGACCTTGTGCCGATGCTGGAGGAAGCAGGTACAAAAGTATCTATATCCACAGTAAAACAAGTCCTACATCGACATAACCTGAAAGGCCGCTCAGCAAAGAAGAAGCCACTGCTCCAAAACTGCAATAAAAAAGCCAGACTACGGTTTGCAACTGCACATGGGGACAAAGATCGTACTTTTTGGAGAAATGTCCTCTGGTCTGATGAAACACAAATAGAACTGTTTGGCCATAATGACCATCCTTATGTTTGGAGGAAAAAGGGGGAGGCCTGCAAGCCAAAGAACACCATCCCAACCGTGAAGCACGGGGTGGCAGCATCATGTTGTGGGGGTGCTTTGCTGCAGGAGGGACTGGTGCACTTCATAACATAGATGGCATCATGAGGTAGGAAAATGATGTGGATATATTGAAGCAACATCTCAAGACATCAGTCAGGAAGTTAAAGCTTGGTCGCAAATGGGTCTTCCAAATGGACAATGACCCCAAGCATACTTCCAAAGTTGTGGCAAAATAGCTTAAGGACAACAAAGTCAAGGTATTGGAGTGGCCATCACAGAGCCCTGACCTCAATCCCATAGAAAATGTTTATGGCAGAACTGAAAAAGCGTGTGCGAGCAAGGAGGCCTACAAACCTGACTCAGTTACACCAGCTCTGTCAGGAGGAATGGGCCAAAATTCACCCAACTTATTGTGGGAAGCTTGTGGAAGGTTTCCCAAAATATTTGACCCAAGTTAAACCATTTAAAGGAAATGCTACCAAATACTAATTGAGTGTATGTAAACATCTGACCCACTGGGAATGTGATGAAATAAATAAAAGCTGAAATAATTATTTCTCTCTACTATTATTCTTACATTTCACATTCTTAAAATAAAGTGGTGATACTAACTGACCTAAGACAGGGAATTTTTTACTTGGATTAAATGTCAGGAATTGTGAAAAACTGAGCTTAAATGTAGTTGTCTAAGGTGTATGTAAACTTCTGACTTCAACTGTAAATGCTTCACAGTATGCTTCACAGTAACAGACACATCTCATCATCAACTGTTCAGAGCAGACTGTGTGAATCAGGCCTTCATGGTCGAATTGCTGCAAAGAAACCACTACTAAAGGACACCGATAAGAAGAAGAGACTTGCTTGGGCCAAGAAACATGAGCAATGGACATTAGACCGGTGGAAATGTGTTCTTTGGTCAGATTTTTGGTTCCAACCGCCGTGTCTTTGTGAGACGCGGTGTGGGTGAAAAGATGATCTCTGCATGTGTATTTCTCACTGTGAAGCATGGAGGAGGAGGTATTAGAATGTGGGGGTGGTTTACTGGTGACACTGTGTTATTTATTTATAATTCAAGGCACACTTAACCAGCATGGCTACCACAGCATTCTGCAGCGATACACCATCCCATCTGGTTTGGGCTTAGTGGGACTATCATTTGTTTTTCAACAGGACAATGACCTAACACACCTCCAGGCTGTGTAAGGACTATTTGACCAATAAGGAGAGTGATGGTTGTTTTTGCAAGGCTACTTAAAAATCAAGAACCTTGACTTGTATATACATAACAAACATGATAATTTGTTACTGCATCAGATGACCTGGCCTCCACAATCCCTCAACCTCAACCAAATTGAGATGGTTTGGGCTGAGTCAGACCGCAGAGTGAAGGAAAAGCAGCCAACAAATGTTCAGCATATGTGGGAACTCCTTCAAGACTGTTGGAAAAGCATTCCAGGTGAAGCTGATTGAGAGAATGCCAAGAGTGTGCAACGCTGTCACCTAGGCAAAGGGTGGCTATTTGAAGAATCTCAAATATAAAATCTATTTTGATTTGTTGCACACTTTTTTTTTGTTATTACATTATTACATATGTGTTATTTCATAGTTTTGACGTCTTCACTATTATTATACAATGTAGCAAATAGTAAAAAATTAAGAAAAACCCTTCAATGTATATATGTATATAACACTTACTTATATAAGAAACCGCACCTGCTTTATGTCAGACTGGCAGTGTCTGGAGGAAGTGTTTATGCAGAATTAAGAGAACTTAATGGAGGAATCTTTGTTTTAAACTTGCTCTCCTACATGGCACTGATATAAGAGGGTTATGCATTTAATTCCTTTGTGTTTAGGTACGCCCACATTTAGTATGTAAATATAAAAACCTGCCTTCCAGGTGAAAATTAAGCTCTGCTCTGTTTCCAAGTTTAGTGCTAGAAAGTTTATGGGTCCAATATAAACATAGGCCTAATACAAAACACGTAATTTTAGTATAAAACAGTTTTATAAAAACATAATTTGAGTAAAAATGTGTTATTTTCTAATTAAGTTATTCTTGAAGATTGAAAAATACAAGAAAGAGATAATACTTTTGCAGTATAAATATTCCTACATTTGTATTATCAGATGCTTTTATTTTTGTCTGCAAATTATGTCATGGGTGCGTGTACAGAGAGAAAATTATGTCCTCTTGTCTATCTACACACTCTTAGTAAAAAGGTGATATCTAGGACTTAAAAGGGTTCCTCGGCTGTCCACATAGGATAACTCTTTAAAGAACCCTTTTGGGTTCCATGTAGAACACTTTTTTCCATAGAGGGTTCTACATGGAACCCAAAAGGGTTCTTCCTAGACCAAAAAGGTTCTACTTAGAACCAAAGAAGTTTATCCTATGGGGGCAGCCGAAGAGCCCTTTAGAAACCCGTTTTTCTAAGAGTGCAGTGTCTTTAGAGGTTGTCTACTTTATTGCTAGTCCACAGTCACATTGGCTCCTATTGTAGGAGAAAGTTGTGAAGGTCACCGAATGAGAATGAGGCGTTTCACGTAATCTATGTGGAAAACACTGATAAGGTTTTGTCTTGGGCACTTGGTGACTGTTAGAAGTGCTGCTGCACCTCCCAGATGATTGAATGAGTCGTAGGCTAGGCCTACTGGTGTCTTCTCTTGTTATCTGATCTTCTGCATTTCTCAAAAAGAATAGTGTCCTCTGACCCTGCACTGTCCTGGACAGGTTTATACTGTACATTTTGTCATGCTGTAGAAACAGGATATGGCAGGCAACAGCTAGGCACCCTCATTGAATAAGAATTGTATAATACTAGTCAAAGGGGCTTTCTGTAATGATCAAATGTGATTATTTTAGCAGTCTTTTTTTTCAGTTGTCTGCAGTGACTTACTGTACTGCAATAGAAGGATGTGGTTATGGTGTAAAAAATTATGCCTTTCTGAACTCTGCACCTCGGTCCATATCCGAGCATCCAAACTGTGCCAATGCTGCGTCGTTGCGCTCTAGTGGAGGCCTGTGTTTTATCATAGGACGAATAGAACTGCCGTTATGCGCAGGTCTGGTACAGTTCCAACGTTCACCAGCGGCTCCTCGAGTGGTGGTGGTATGACTGCATACGCAAGTCTCCCCCACCCATACGATTTGTAGCTATGTGGGTTTAATACGCGTCACACAGTCCCACAGCAGGCCCGTGTCGGTGTCACAACCGGCTGGAATGAGGCGTGCACTCACTCGTCGAAAGAAGGACCGCATTTCCTTGATTGTGAAAGTTATGCTGTAGCAGGCTCCACCTCTATGGGAAGCAATTATAAACTATGGGTAATTTGATTGGTCCTAGCGCTAGTCAATCTTCGCTGCTTACACATAATACCGGTGGATACGGAGGACGGCTCAACTAAGAAAATGATAAGGTCATTCGAATTACTGTGGCGAGCGAGTTTAATGCTACAATGAAACTGAAAAAAATTGTACTGGCGATAGGAATGAACGGATGATTTCTATAGAGGCAAAGTCGAACCAAGGGGGCAGGCAAATTTGATATAAATACTCCGGAGGGGGGGGGGGCAATGCGCTGTTATCTGAGACCCTTGTGTCTGTCAATGTGCAAGTAGACGCCAGAGCGGTGGAAGGTTTTGCTAAACCAATCAAGGTGGAATTGTACAAAACGAGTTCCACGTCCGGTGTAATACGCACATTACTGTGTTTGTGGGGGACGTGAAACAAGGTAGGCCTCATAACACTTGTAATTTCTATATCATTCAATGGTCTAGGTTTCCGGATCCATTATTAGCCTATTTAGTAGCCTAGCCTAGTGAAGTCTGAATAGCTCAGGCTTCACCCAACTGTCCTTTATCAACCTTGCCAGTGTATATATGGAAGTAAGCCTGTGTTTGAATGGACCAGGTTTGATTCTGTTGGACCATTTATCTTCGGTTATGGAGGACTACCCTAATGTTATACAGCGATCAGCTCCAAGAGTGCAGTTTGCGAAAAACGGGATACAGTCAGCAGCGTTGACACAATACATTTAGAGGCTACAGGATAGCCACCACTCCAATCTAGTGTCCCGTTCGTTGCGCTCCACTTATCATCTTATCATAAACGGACAACGGGTACGTTCGATCGAATGGAGATGTAACGGTTCTGATTAGGTTCTATTTCGTAGGCTCGCGCACATGGCGTAGCTGCTGGTGATGGGCTCGAGCTTTTTTATTTGATGTAGCAGTGAGCACGCCTCTCTCTCCCCACTACCGCAGTACCGCTGCTTCTAGAACGCTACGGTGCGTTAAACCATATAGTTTATAGATCAGGTTATTAAACATTCACCTTTTTCTGATGTTGGATGATGATGATTTATAGCCAAGTAAATAGTAATATTATTTAATCGCAGCAATGTTTCACCCTCTATTGAGGGCCATAGCCTAAACTACATGATAAATGTATGTACTGACATGTTGGCCAGAGCATGTAATATCCATCGTGCCGCAGAGTGAGTCTTGCTGATGAGCACTTTGACGCACGCGATCATAACTACTCCTGCTCCCCCTTCGTAACGGAAATATATATCTCGTAAACAAAAATGATGTGCTCTTGTTGACACAGGTACCAACTATTGTTACCGCATGTGTCCTCGTGATCTGTGCTGGCTCTAGTCTCTGTGTCCGACAGTAAATCATCAATTTTAATGTCATCTGTGAGCCCAAGCTTGTGCTGTAAATGGACAGGATGTCCAGACAAGAACCATAATAAACAACATTTATCTCCGGTGCTGCATACCGACATGACGATATTGGTCCAAAGCCAATTTTATAATTGCTTGATACCAACATATACATGTACCTTTGGCCTAGTTTGTACATCGATTGTGGTGCTAGCCCTGTACATGGCCAGGAAGACTTCTTTTGTCAGGACGGTCACAAACTGGACCTTGCAGAGACAGACAAGCATAGGGCCTATCCATAATTGAATGTAGTGGTCTAAATCTGGAAGTGATAAATAAATAGGAACACCTTTTAAAGGGGGGGGTGAAGAGGGAACCACTGTAGAGATTTGGAACAGAGAAAGTGAGGCCTCTCTCCCCTGATGGAGAAAACCCTGGATGTACAGAACTAATCTTCCACAACTAGATGTGATTCCTGCTCAGGAAAGGCTTGGAGGTAGCAAAGGTTGTGTTTTTGGTCACCCTCTGTAGCCCTTTCCTGCAGTCAATGACCAATAGCACCCTCTCTGGCCTCTTGGGTGGAAAGTTATTCATATTTTTCATAATTACTTTTTTAATGAAAATCCTGTCTTTCTATGTCAAACAGTTTTGTTATATTTCAGTGTTCTGTGATGTATATAAAGTGTAATATTGGGATGGAAACTCAAAATTGAATACATTTAAACTATATATCTAACATGGTACAATTGCCTTTTTTTAAAGCCCACAACAATGTGTGTGAGGTGGATACTTTTGTTTCAAAGTAGATTTGTTTAAGACGACCAAGAATGACTCTGTATGGCCCTGATTTAGCCCACTGCAGTAAAAGGTTAAATTAATTACCGTACCTGGTGGTGACACTCATCTTGTGTAAAAAGGTCAGACTGTAGGCTGTAGATCTATTGTAAGGGTATATTTTATATATTAGCTAGTAATTCAGTAGGCACTCCTATCCAGAGAGCACTGAGTGCTTTCAACTTAGGAAGTAGAGAAGACCACACACCTCAGGTTCACTGTGAGTGCAACCTCTGTGCTAGAACAGAAGAGAGAGGAAAAAAAGTGAACGTGTTTTGTCAAATATAATTCTAGTTTTTCAAGCTTTAGAACAGCTTGTTAACGTTTGTTTTGTGGGAGGGAAACAATGAAGCAAGGTGTCCTTTGCAAAAGCCAAAATGACTAACTATTTTTCAGAAATATGGAACAATTGATCGAGACACTTGTTATTCTAAATCCAGAAAATGAATGTAACATGATGACATTAACGGTGACTTGTTTTCCTTTCCCTCCAGGATGATGCGCCTGGCTTGCTGCACCGTCCTCCTCTTCCTGCTCCGTCTCTTGGTGGGCCTGCCCTGGTTCCAGGTCCTCCCCTCCATCCTCATCTTCTACCTGGGCTCTGGAGGCTGGAAGTTCGTACTCATTTTCGCCAAAACCATCAGAAGAGATTTACAGTGAGTGGAAGTATAGTGTTGGGTGTGTGTCAGTGTGGACCTGTCTACACCTGTCTACACCTGTCTACACCTGTCTGCAAGTCAGAAGCACGTTTACAGAAACACAGGTTTTAATGGCGTTGAACAACCAATCCATTTAGACAACAGATACCTTCACCATGGTTAGGACTATAGGAGTTGAATTGTCTACAACAAGAAAAGCAGCACATTCCTGTAAGACAAGGAGGAATGTGCCACAGAGGAGACGAGAGCTCACGTGTGTTACAGAAGGGAA
Source organism: Oncorhynchus clarkii lewisi (assembly GCF_045791955.1). Taxonomy (NCBI): domain Eukaryota; kingdom Metazoa; phylum Chordata; class Actinopteri; order Salmoniformes; family Salmonidae; genus Oncorhynchus; species Oncorhynchus clarkii. Next base: position 13,456,628 of record NC_092158.1, on the reverse strand, counting down.
TGTTGAGTTAGTCATGTATGGAGGAATGTTCAAGGACAAACGAGAGACTAAACGTGGTGGAGAGAGAGTAAAGACAAAGCAGACAGATGAGAGAGAGAGGGAGAGGTTCCTCTGTATTACGAGTTCACATTCAAAGCTAGCTAGTGTTGTGATCTGTTCACCATGGTGACAGGTACTTCCCCTTGCACTTCAATGTTCTGATCCGAAAGGTCTGGATTGGTGTAGTAACACTTCAATGTTCTGATCCGAAAGGTCTGGATTGGTGTAGTAACACTTCAATGTTCTGAAGTGTCTGGATTGGGGAAGGGGAATCAGTTGTTACCAAAATACCAGAAAAACCCTTACTTGGAGTGAAGTTTGGTGTGTCGACCTGATTAGTCAGACAAGTAAAGTAATGTCCTATCTCACTTTCAATTAAAAAAAATATATTATTTCACCTTTTATTTAACCAGGTAAATCAGTTAAGAACAAATTCTTATTTACAATGACAGCCAACACTGGCCAAACCTGGAAGACGCTGGGCCAATTGTGCGCCGCCCTATGGGACTCCCAATCACTTCCGGATGTGATACAGCCTGGTTTCAAACCAGGGACTGTAGTGACACCTCTTGCATTGAGATGCAGTTTCTTCGAGCGAGTGGCGCAGTGGTCAAAGACATGATAAGGTTTATTCCATAAGGGACAATTGTGTCGGCCACACGGGTTTCATCAGTGTCATAGATGAATCCCATAATAAACCAACCTATAAATTAATTAATTTATTATGTGATTCATCTATGACCATGATGAAACCAATGTGGCCGACAAGGTTTATTCCATTAGGGGCAACTACTTGCACATTCATCTTCTGCACATCTATCAGTCCAGTGTTTAATTGCTAAATTGTAATTAATTCACCACTACGGCCTATTTACTGCCTTACCTCCCTAATCTTACCTCATTTACACACACTGTATATATACTTTTCTACTGTATTATTTACTATATGTCTGTTTATTCCATGTGTAACTCTGTGTTGTTGTTTGTGTATCATTGCTTTGCTTTATCTTGGCCAGGTCACCGTTGTAAATGAGAACTTGTTCTCAACCAGCCAACCTGGTTAAATAAAGGTGTTCTCAACTGGCCTACCTGGTTAAATAAAGGTGTTCTCAACTGGCCTACCTGGTTAAATAAAGGTGTTCTCAACCAGCCAACCTAGTTAAATAAAGGTGTTCTCAACTAGCCAACCTGGTTAAATAAAAATAAAATATTATTGCAAGTGAGATAGAAACATACCTTTTTCTATCTGAATCGGTTGTTACTACTTACCCAAACCGAGGCGAGTTCTGTTACCCTAGTCTGGTCAGCCGTCCACCATAGTGGCTGGAACCAGGCAGGATAGGACAATGAAAATCTAATATTTGAGCCAGCACAGTGCAGTTTGGATTCGCACGATAGTGTTAAAAGAGTAGTAGTGGTGATTGGCCGTTATTGTGAGACTCATGTGAGGGGCTCTGTTTCCCTTTACCCTACTGTACAGTTTAGTAATAAAACTAAAGAGGAACTAGTCACTGGTTGGAGAGACGCCTCGTACCCTTTGAGTGACACACCCCAAAGGAATGGTTTCAGTTAAACCTGCCCGTTCAGAGGGACAACCTTGATGGACCTGTATAGCTTATGAATAGAAAGAATACAACGGGTATAACTTTTAGATACAGTAAAATACAAAGAGTACTACTCCCACTCAAATCATACAGAACAATACTTGCAGGAGGCATGTATAGCTTTCTGAAAATGTAATCTATAGCCGATCCACATGAATAGGATGTTTTTATTGCTTATTTAGACTTTGTCCTGGAGAGCGAAACAAACCTTGGTGTTACAATATTTTACAACTGAAAGCCGCTGTTTCACTAACTAATGAGTCTTTAAATGGACACTGTCTGTTTGCTCAATAATTGCCACAGTTATAAAATTATTATAAAAGTTATAAAGTTACATGCTACAGTTTTATCAGCGTATTTGTTTCTCAATGTAAATTGGAAGCCTTTTCTGGATTTGAACTTTGATCCCGGAAACAAAACATGTATTGATAGATCGCTTAATGTAGTTTATTGCTTCCTCAGTGTACTTCACACCAGCTGCTATTTAGTCAGGAAAACCATGCAGAACAACATCAGGGTTGTGTTCATTAGGGCATGCAAGTCCGGCTAGTTTACCACCATGTCTCTACATTCAGATTAACGTTATGTTCTCTTTCGGCTCTTAGTTCTCTGAGTTGTTGTTTCTCAGCCCCTCTTTAACCTCCCTCTCCTCCACAGTGCGGCAGGCGTCCTCCTCAAGGTGAAGTCAAACGTCAATCGTCACCTGAAGGAACGAAACACCCTCCCTAAGATCTTCGCCGAGACGGTGCGTCGCCATGGGGACAAGACTGCGCTCATTTTCGAGGGCACAGGCGAGAAGTGGTCCTTCCGGCAGCTGGATGAGTACTCCAACCGTGTAGCCAACCTGCTGCTCCAGAGGGGCTTCGTGGAAGGGGATGTGGTGGCTCTCTTCATGGAGAACCGGTCCCAGTACGTGGGCCTCTGGCTGGGCATGGCCAAGATAGGAGTGGAGGCTGCTCTGATCAACTTTAACCTGCGGCTGGAGGCCCTGGTGCACTGCGTCACCATCTCAAACGCTAAGGCTGTGGTGTTCGGCAGCGAGCTGACCGAGGGTGAGGACCAGGGGAGTTAGTGGAAGGATGGGGGGAGGATGTGGGATGGAGGGAGGATGTGGGATGGAGGGAGGATGGGTGGGTGATGGAGGGAGGGAGGATAGAGGGAGGATGTGGGATGTGGGGAGGATGGAGGATGTGGGATGGAGGATGTGGGATGGACGGAGGGAGGGAGGATGTGGGATGGAGGGAGGGAGGATGTGGGATGGAGGGAGGGAGGATGTGGGATAATTTTTTTTGTTTTTTTTTTACCTTTATTTAACCAGGCAAGTCAGTTAAGAACAAATTCTTATTTTCAATGACGACCTAGGAACAGTGCCTGTTCAGGGGCAGAACGACAGATTTGTACCTTGTCAGCTCGGGGGTTTGAACTTGCAACTTTCCGGTTACTAGTCCAACGCTCTAACCACTAGGCTACCCTGGCTGAGTGACAGGTGGCTGGAGGGAGGGAGGGGCGGGAGGGAGTGGCTGAGTGACAGGTGGCTGGAGGGATTGTTTGAATGACGGATGGAGGGAGGAAGTGGATGGAGGGATGGACAGGGGGCTGTAAATCTTTATTTAAGTAAATTGTACATGCTAAAGGCCCATTCCTGGACATACTGTAGATTTGGACTAGTGCTGGACTACATTCTTTTTAGTCTAGGACCAGGCTTAGTCTAGGACCAGGCTTAGTCTAGGACCAGGCTTAGTCTAGGACCAGGCTTAGTCTAGGACCAGGCTTAGTCTGAGTCTGGGAAACCAAGGGTTTTATTTGATTCTCTGTTTCTGTGACATTAACTTTAAGATCACTTTCCTGTCTTGTCTCGCTCTCCATCTCTCTCTCCCTATCGCCCCCTTTCTTTCTCTCTCTACCTCCCACTCCCTTTCTCTCCCTTGCTCTCTCTCTTCCCCGTCCTCCCTCCCTCTATCCTACAGCTGTGTGTGAGGTCCACAGTTCCATGGGGAAGACAGTACAGATGCTGTGTTCAGGGGACTGGGACCCCAAACGTGTCCCTGCAGGGACAGAGTGCCTGGAGCCTCTACTGGATGCTGCCCTGACCCACCTGCCCATCCGCCCAGACCGCTGCTTCACTGGTCAGTCAATCAATCTGTCCAATCACACTCAGTCAGTTTATAAGGAGCCAAACCTGGACTCGGTTAATATTTTTCTTTCCAAAACGTTTTAGTGTTTGATTGAACCTGTCTAAAGTGCAGTGTTTGATTGAACCTGTCTAAAGTGCAGTGTTTGATTGAACCTGTCTAAAGTGCAGTGTTTGATTGAACCTGTCTAAAGTGCAGTGTTTGATTGAACCTGTCTAAAGTGCAGTGTTTGATTGAACCTGTCTAAAGTGCAGTGTTTGATTGAACCTGTCTAAAGTGCAGTGTTTGCAATTTCTGGAGTATTCCAGGCAAGATCAATCAAGCCCCTAGTTTTACTGCTTTTTCCACTGTTTTCTATTGTAGGTCTGTTGTATGTTTTTATTGATTTCTCCCCATATGTCGGTCTTCCAGATCGTCTGTTCTACATCTACACATCTGGGACCACTGGGATGCCCAAAGCTGCCATCGTGGTGCACAGCAGGTAGGCACTCTGGATCTTATATCTCTCTCTCTCTCTCTCTCTCTCTCTCTCTCTCTGTATCTCTCTCTCTCTCTGTGTATCAGTCTCTGTATCTCTCTTGCTCTCTCTCTCTGTGTGTGTGTCTTGCTCTCGCTCTCTGTGGCTCTCGCTCTCTGTGGCTCTCGCTCTCTGTGGCGCACGCTCTCTCTCGCTCTCTGTGGCGCACACTCTCTGTGGCGCACGCTCTCTCTCGCTCTCTGTGGCGAACGCTCTCTCTCGCTCTCTGTGGCGAACGCTCTCTGTGGCGCACGCTCTCTCTCGCTCTCTGTGGCGCACGCTCTCTCTCGCTCTCTGTGGCGAACGCTCTCTCTCGCTCTCTGTGGCAAACGCTCTCTGTGGCGCACGCTCTCTCTCGCTCTCTGTGGCGCACGCTTTCTCTCTCTGTAGCTCTCGCTCTCTGTGGCGCACGCTCTCTCTCGCTCTCTGTGGCGCACGCTCTCTCTCGCTCTCTGTGGCGAACGCTCTCTCTCGCTCTCTGTGGCGAACGCTCTCTGTGGCGCACGCTCTCTCTCGCTCTCTGTGGCGCACGCTCTCTCTCTCGCTCTCTGTGGCGAACGCTCTCTGTGGCGCACGCTCTCTCTCGCTCTCTGTGGCGCACGCTCTCTCTCGCTCTCTGTGGCGCACGCTCTCTCTCGCTCTCTGTGGCGCACGCTCTCTCTCGCTCTCTGTGGCTCTCGCTCTCTGTGGCTCTCGCTCTCTCTCGCTCTCTGTGGCGCACGCTCTCTCTCGCTCTCTGTGGCGCACGCTCTCTCTCGCTCTCTGTGGCGCACGCTCTCTCTCGCTCTCTGTGGCGCACGCTCTCTCTCGCTCTCTGTGGCGCACGCTCTCTCTCGCTCTCTGTGGCGCACGCTCTCTCTCGCTCTCTGTGGCGCACGCTCTCTCTCGCTCTCTGTGGCGCACGCTCTCTCTCTCTGTGGCGCACGCTCTCTCTCTCTGTGGCGCACGCTCTCTCTCGCTCTCTGTGGCGCACGCTCTCTCTCGCTCTCTGTGGCGCACGCTCTCTCTCGCTCTCTGTGGCGCACGCTCTCTCTCGCTCTCTGTGGCGCACGCTCTCTCGCGCTCTCTGTGGCGCAATCTCTATCTCGCTCTCTGTGGCGCACGCTCTCTCGTTCTCTGTGGCGCACGCTCTCTCTCGCTCTCTGTGGCGCACGCTCTCTCTCGCTCTCTGTGGCGCACGCTCTCTCTCGCTCTCTGTGGCGCACGCTCTCTCTCGCTCTCTGTGGCGCACGCTCTCTCTCGCTCTCTGTGGCGCACGCTCTCTGTGGCGCACGCTCTCTCTCGCTCTCTGTGGCGCACGCTCTCTGTGGCGCACGCTCTCTCTCGCTCTCTGTGGCGCACGCTCTCTCTCGCTCTCTGTGGCGCACGCTCTCTGTGGCTCTCGCTCTCCCTGGAGCTCTCTCTCTCTCTCCCTGGAGCTCTCTCTCTCTCTCTCTCCCTGGAGCGCTCTCTCTCTCTCTCTCCCTGGAGCTCTCTCTCTCCCTGGAGCTCTCTCTCTCCCTGGAGCTCTCTCTCTCTCTCTCTCTCTCCCTGGAGCTCTCTCTCTCTCTCTCCCTGGAGCTCTCTCTCTCTCCCTGGAGCTCTCTCTCTCTCTCTCCCTGGAGCTCTCTCTCTCTCTCTCCCTGGAGCTCTCTCTCTCTCTCTCCCTGGAGCTCTCTCTCTCTCTCTCTCCCTGGAGCTCTCTCTCTCTCTCTCTCCCTGGAGCTCTCTCTCTCTCTCTCCCTGGAGCTCTCTCTCTCTCTCTCTCCCTGGAGCTCTCTCTCTCTCTCTCTCCCTGGAGCTCTCTCTCTCTCTCTCTCTCTCTCTCTCTCTCTCTCTCTCTCTCTCTCCCTGGAGCTCTCTCTCTCTCTCTCCCTGGAGCTCTCTCTCTCTCTCTCCCTGGAGCTCTCTCTCTCCCTGGAGCTCTCTCTCTCTCTCCCTGGAGCTCTCTCTCTCTCTCCCTGGAGCTCTCTCTCCCTGGAGCTCTCTCTCTCTCTGGAGCTCTCTCTCTCTCTGGAGCTCTCTCTCTCTCTGGAGCTCTCTCTCTCTCTGGAGCTCTCTCTCTCTCTCTGGAGCTCTCTCTCTCTCTGGAGCTCTCTCTCTCTCTAGAGCTCTCTCTCTCCCTGGAGCTCTCGCTCTCTCTCTCTCTCTCTCCCTGGAGCTCTCTCTCTCTCTCTCTCCCTGGAGCTCTCTCTCTCCCTGGAGCTCTCTCTCTCTCTCTCTCTCTGGAGCTCTCTCTCTCTCTCTCTGGAGCTCTCTCTCTCTCTCTCTGGAGCTCTCTCTCTCTCTCTCTGGAGCTCTCTCTCTCTCTCTCTGGAGCTCTCTCTCTGGAGCTCTCTCTCTGGAGCTCTCTCTCTGGAGCTCTCTCTCTGGAGCTCTCTCTCTGGAGCGCTCTCTCTCTCTCTCTCTCTGGAGCGCTCTCTCTCTCTCTCTCTCTCTGGAGCTCTCTCTCTGGAGCTCTCTCTCTCCCTCTCTCTCTCTGGAGCTCTCTCTCTCTCTCTGGAGCTCTCTCTCTCTCTCTCTGGAGCTCTCTCTCTGGAGCTCTCTCTCTCTCTCTCTCTCTCTCTCTGGAGCGCTCTCTTTCTCTCTCTGGAGCGCTCTCTTTCTCTCTCTGGAGCGCTCTCTCTCTCTCTGGAGCGCTCTCTCTCTCTCTGGAGCGCTCTCTCTCTCTCTCTGGAGCGCTCTCTCTCTCTCTCTGGAGCGCTCTCTCTCTCTCTCTGGAGCGCTCTCTCTCTCTCTCTGGAGCGCTCTCTCTCTCTCTCTGGAGCGCTCTCTCTCTCTCTCTGGAGCGCTCTCTCTCTCTCTCTCTCTCTGGAGCGCTCTCTCTCTGGAGCGCTCTCTATCTCTCTCTCTCTCTCTCCCTGGAGCTCTCTCTCTCTCCCTGGAGCTCTCTATCTCTCCCTGGAGCTCTCTATCTCTCCCTGGAGCTCTCTCTCTCTGGAGCGCTCTCTCTCTCTCTGGAGCGCTCTCTCTCTCTCTGGAGCTCTCTCTCTCTCTCTCTGGAGCTCTCTCTCTCTCTCTCTGGAGCTCTCTCTCTCTGGAGCTCTCTCTCTCTCTCTCTGGAGCTCTCTCTCTCTCTCTCTGGAGCTCTCTCTCTCTCTCTCTGGAGCTCTCTCTCTCTCTCTCTGGAGCTCTCTCTCTCTCTCTCTGGAGCTCTCTCTCTCTCTCTCTGGAGCTCTCTCTCTCTCTCCCTGGAGCTCTCTCTCTCTGGAGCGCTCTCTCTCTCTCTGGAGCGCTCTCTCTCTCTCTGGAGCTCTCTCTCTCTCTCTCTGGAGCTCTCTCTCTCTCTCTCTGGAGCTCTCTCTCTCTGGAGCTCTCTCTCTCTCTCTCTGGAGCTCTCTCTCTCTCTCTCTGGAGCTCTCTCTCTGGAGCTCTCTCTCTCTCTCTCTGGAGCTCTCTCTCTCTGGAGCTCTCTCTCTCTGGAGCTCTCTCTCTCTGGAGCTCTCTCTCTCTGGAGCTCTCTCTCTCTGGAGCTCTCTCTCTCTGGAGCTCTCTCTCTCTGGAGCTCTCTCTCTCTGGAGCTCTCTCTCTCTCTCTGGAGCTCTCTCTCTCTCTCTGGAGCGCTCTCTCTCTCTCTGGAGCGCTCTCTCTCTCTCTGGAGCGCTCTCTCTCTCTCTCTCTCTCTCTCTCTGGAGCGCTCTCTCTCTCTCTCTCTCTGGAGCTCGCTCTCTCTCTCTCTCTGGAGCTCTCTCTCTCTCTCTCTCTGGAGCTCTCTCTCTCTCTCTCTGGAGCTCTCTCTCTCTGGAGCTCTCTCTCTCTGGAGCTCTCTCTCTCTCTCTGGAGCTCTCTCTCTCTCTCTGGAGCTCTCTCTCTCTCTCTGGAGCTCTCTCTCTCTCTCTGGAGCTCTCTCTCTCTCTCTGGAGCGCTCTCTCTCTCTCTCTCTGGAGCGCTCTCTCTCTCTCTCTCTGGAGCGCTCTCTCTCTCTCTCTCTGGAGCGCTCTCTCTCTCTCTCTCTGGAGCGCTCTCTCGCTCTCTCTCTCTCTCTCTGGAGCGCTCTCTCTCTCTCTCTCTGGAGCGCTCTCTCTCTCTCTCTCTGGAGCGCTCTCTCTCTCTCTCTGGAGCTCTCTCTCTCTCTCTGGAGCTCTCTCTCTCTCTCTCTGGAGCTCTCTCTCTCTCTCTCTGGAGCTCTCTCTCTCTCTCTGGAGCGCTCTCTCTCTCTCTGGAGCTTTCTCGCTCTCTCGCTCTCTGGAGCTCTCTTTCTCACTCACTCACTCTCTGGAGCTCTCTTTCTCACTCTCTGGAGCTCTCTTTCTCACTCTGTCCCATCTTCTAATTCACTCTTTCTCTCACCTGTGTTTGACAGGTACTACCGCATGGCAGCCTTGGTATACTACGGCTTCGGTATGACGTCTGATGACGTGTTGTACGATTGCCTTCCACTCTACCACTCCGCAGGTAACGTGTGTGTGCGTGCGTGTGTGTGTGTGTGTGGTCCGTCCATTGTAATTGTTTCTGAAACACGTGTGCATGTCTTCTCCAGGAAACATTGTTGGCGTGGGGCAGTGCCTGATCCACGGCATGACAGTGGTCATCAAGAAGAAGTTCTCTGCCTCCCGGTTCTGGGACGACTGTGCCAAGTACAACTGCACGGTGAGACAGAGACACGCTGCTAGCTGACTCCCAGCAGCTCAGAGACTGCATGACACATATGTACAGAATAGGAGACCAGTAGAGAGAAGATGCATGTTTTGGGTTACTGCTCTGTTCAACTGTGTTGATGTTTATCTACAGCGAGAGCTCAAGGATATTCAGATTTACCATTAGGGTTCAGGGAAAGATCTGTTCAGGTGGTCAAAGTAGTAAAATGTAAATAAACAGGAAGTCATGTGGGTAGACAGCATTATAAGACTGCAGAAGTACCCAAAGACAACAAACTCAGAAGATTTGGGGAATAATAAAATAATATTTAGATCTGTAGATTGGTGTGGGTTTTTCACTTATCTGCACTCGTCTCATTGTGCTGGTGACTGACTGTTCGTCTCTCTGATCCCCAGATTGTCCAGTACATCGGGGAGATCTGCCGGTACCTGTTGAACCAGCCGGTAAAGGACATAGAGGGTAAACACAAGGTCCGTATGGCGCTCGGTAACGGCCTGCGCCAGTCCATCTGGGAAGAGTTCACCTCTCGCTTCAACGTACCACAGATAGCAGAGTTCTACGGAGCCACAGAGTGCAACTGTAGCCTGGGAAACTTCGACAACATGGTGAGGCGCTAGGAGGACATTTTGGATCTCACAGCAAAGAGCTGGAAGCAAATGATGATGCTCTCATAGTTTATTTTATGGTATTGGCAGACATTTTGGCTCTGAAGGCCTGCTTTGTCTATAGTGTGTGGTCCCAGGGAATGAACATCTTCTGTGTGTTGGTCTTTATTATGGCTCTCACTTCACATCTCAAAGCACATAAAAACACGTATGGTATTTCATCCTCAAAGTAAAGATGAGGGTATTAGTGGTCAGTGATGGCCTCTGTCACTTTGTATTGAATTTGGACTGCATGTTGTCGGTCTCCATTCTCCCATTGATTTGCTGAATCATAGCTATGGTGTGTCGCAGTTGCTGTAAAGCTTAACAGAGTTTCAGTGGTTTTAGATGGGTTGATGTTAACAGTATGGCATTGTCTCTGTTACAGACAGGAGCATGTGGCTTCAACAGCCAGATCCTCCCCTTCATCTACCCCATCAGACTGGTGAAGGTAGATGAGGAGACCATGGAGCTCATCAGAGGCCCCGATGGCGTCTGCATCCCCTGTGGGCCTGGTACGTCACTACTAGTATAGCTATAGTATTACTCTCTCAGGCCTGGTTGGTTTTAGTATAGCATACCTTAACCCTGACATTCTGAATGCTGTGCAAGCCTGGTATGGGTGAGATGGGCAACTTTGATGGGGGTGGGGGCCGCCCCAAAACATCTAAACTCATCATGAGGGTCCGCAGTTTCTTGTGGGTCTGCCTACCCACATCCGTACCCATGTGCCTACCTACATGCCTACCCACATCCACATGCGTACCCACACCCACATGCCTACCCACATTCGTACCCACATTCGTACCCACATCCACATGCCTACCCACATTCGTACCCACATTCGTACCCACATGCCTACCCACATGCGTACCCACATCCACATGCCTACCCACATGCCTACCCACATGCCTACCCACATTCGTACCCACCAGCCTACCCACATCCGTACCCACATGTGTACCCACATTCGTACCCACCAGCCTACCCACATGCCTACCCACATCCGTACCCATACATGCAGTCAGAGCCGGGCCCAGTCTTTGGGGGCTCTAAGAAACATGTATGAAGAGACCCCAGGCTAAACTACAGGAGATCTCTGAGCAGTTGTGGGCCCCAGAGACGAGGTGTGCCGGCCCACCCTGGCACCCGTCAACCACTACCCCACCTATGGGTTAATTAACCCATAAGGCACAAGGGGGTGTGGTATATGGCCAATATACCATGGCTAAGGGCTGTTCTTATGCACAACGCAATGCGGTGTGCCTGGACCCCAGGAAGAGTAGCTGCTGCTTTTGCAACAGCTAATGGGGATCCTAATAAAATACACAAACTGCCTTGCTGTCCAGGGAACTGAGCAGATGTGAGATCAACATAGCAGCTCTGAGTGAAACGAGGTTAGCTGACGATGGCACCATCATTGAACCAGTAGGTGGCTATAGGTGGAAAGGGAAACAAACGATGAGGACAGAGTACATGGGGTAGACCAACCTTCACGCATCTGCATGACACCTTCTGGCAGAAATGAGCCTTGTGAAAATCAGGATTCCTCTCAACAAGACCAGGCATGCCACAATAATTAGTGCCTACGCACCTACATTACCAAGCCCTGACAATAACCAAGCCCTGAGAATAGCCAAGCCCTCACAATAACCAAGCCCTCACAATAACCAAGCCCTCACAATAACCAAGCCCTCACAATAACCAAGCCCTGACAATAACCAAGCCCTGACAATAACCAAGCCCTGACAATAACCAAGCCCTGACAATAACCAAGCCCTGACAATAACCAAGCCCTGACAATAACCAAGCCCTGACAATAACCAAGCCCTGACAATAACCAAGCCCTGACAATAACCAAGCCCTGACAATAACCAAGCCCTGACAATAACCAAGCCCTCACAATAACCAAGCCCTCACAATAACCAAGCCCTCACAATAACCAAGCCCTCACAATAACCAAGCCCTGACAATAACCAAGCCCTGACAATAACCAAGCCCTGACAATAACCAAGCCCTGACAATAACCAAGCCCTACATTACCAAGCCCTACATTACCAGGCCCAAATTTACCAAGCCCTGACAATAACCAAGCCCTACATTACCAAGCCCTACATTACCAAGCCCTGACAATGTGAAAGAGCAGTTCTACTCAGAGCTAGACGACTAGTCATTCCTTGAGACTTCAATGCTAGGGTTTGATTAATGAATTCTTTAACATTTAAATACAGACATAAGGGCTCCAGCTGGTGTCGCCTCCACATACAATTTAAGACAGTCATCAAGGATAACAAAATAACTCTTAAAAGGTTATTTCCATTTTGGGCAAAGATGGAGTGGGACACTTAAAAAATAAACTGTTTTTAGACTGTTTCTCCATGTAACCCACATACAAATGAGCATAGTTAGGAGCCATGGGGGATCCCATAGAAGTACCCTTTGTCTGAATAAAGAAAGCATTTAGAAACATGAAGTAGTTGTGTGCGAGTACTATTTCAGCCAATGTTATGCATGCACTGGAAGGTAGTTCATTAGGGTCACGTTGCAGAAGAACGTTCCATGGCTTCAATACCGCCCTCGTGTGGAATATTTGTGTATAACGACTCAACATCAAAAGTAACTAACAAAGTATTTTCAGGGAGAGGATCAAGAGATTCAATAATGGGGATAGTTTAAAGACCCTTGCTCCCTTCGGTCTCAACGTAGACGTTGATCTGAAGCCATTCTTGTGATGACTGTGATTGTGCCATTGTAAATGTTTGTAGGCTTATGTAGCCTAATTGTATCTATGATCGTACGCTATCCGTTTGTTTTTGTATGCTATTTTAATATGAGACCAATGACGTTGGTCTCATATGTGATTTTCTGGATTTTTGTTTTAGATTCCGTCTCTCACAGTTGAAGTGTACCTATGATAAAAATGTACAGACCTCTACATGCTTTGTAAGGAGGAAACACTGCCGATTTTGCAGGTTATCAAATATTTGTTCTCCCCACTAAGTAGCACACAGGAGGACATTTTTCTCTGTTAAGACCATTTCCTTTTGCATTTCTAGCCAAACGTAAAATGTTCCTGTTTTGATTAATTTAATGGAGTGAGTTAGGTCTGCTCTATACTAAATTAGCATACCCCCTGAGTCCCTTCCCTGTTTCACACCTGGTAGTTTGGTGGATGGGACTACCAGCTCTCTGTAACCTAGAGGGCAACCAGTGGGTCCATCTCCTCTATACAATGTTTCTTGTAGAATGACAATGTCTGTATTTCTGAGTTCTTTGGTGAAGTCCAGGTTCCTGCTCTTTAGGCAAAAAAGGCAGATGACCTCAGGCCTGGGATATTCCAGGATGAGATGGAAGGCTTTGTGTTCCATAAAGTGCACAATGTTAATTGTGTGGTTTGGCCTCAGACCAGTAAGTGTGAGTAGAGTCTGATGAGCATCTGGTACATGCTAGTGTAAGAGTGGGCCTGTTTGCCTGCTCACGGCCTGTATGTGTGACTTTTCATGTTGAGGCCCTCTTTGCGGGAGTGGGGGGTATTGGGTGGGCAGGTGGGGGCATAGGTCTGATCTGAAGGGGCCTATATGGGGTGTGGGCATGGTTGGTTTGGGGGGGGGGGGGTGTATTGATTGGATGTGGTGCTGTGGCCTGGATTTAGGTCCTCTCAGCATGGGTCCTCTATATGTAGGTCCCGCAGGTCTGGGAGAGTGTCTCGCTGGTCTTGGCAGGTGGTCTGTTGAGCTGTGGCTCCTGTGTGAGGTGTTGGGGCTGTGGTTGAGGGCAATGTCCTTTAGGGTTCTGGCAAAGGTGGGCTCTGCTGCCTTGTATAGGTGGACCTGGTCATAAAGGCTGTTCAAGTCCAGGGTGCAGTGGTGGGACAGGGTGGAGTGGTGGGCCAGGGGGGAGTGGTGGGCCAGGGGGGAGTGGTGGGCCGGGGGGGGAGTGGTGGGCCAGGTAAACATTTGGTTTTGAGGCACAGTCACGGGAAATACTTGTGTTTACCCGCTGTATGGTAGCAGGGTGGAGATAACCACTTGTGCATTGGGAAAAGTAGAATAAGCTTTTTCAATCACTCCCTTGAGTGCTGTGGCCACCCTTTCCTGCTGGGCCCTCGGGTTGTTTGTGCATGTGTGTATTATGTGGCTGGGTGACCCTAGTTCAGTGGTTCTTAACCTTGTTGGAGGTACTGAACCCCACCAGTTTCATATGCGCATTCACCGAACCCTTAATTGAAAAAAAAAAAAAAATTCAAAACATAGGTATATATTTGACTGGTGCACAAAATGAACCGTGCATCAACATCACTGTGTTCAAAGAACAAAATCATCAAAACATTTTCACACAGATGATCATTTTCACACAAAAACAAAAACATAATAATGAATATTTACTGCAAATCAGTGTGACTTCTGCTGTTGCCTTTCAGAGACCAGTTCAGAAATGCGCGGCTTCACCTTGGCAAGTGCCTCTCTCATTTTTTCTCATTTTCGCAACAAAGTCTGTTCCTTTTCTTCGTTTTTATGTCCAGCATCCTCGAAAAGGATTGCTCGCAAAGATATGTTGTAACAAACGGTATGAAAATCTCCAGAGCTTTCTTAGCAATAACAGGGTACGTTACCATTTGTTGACACCAAAACGTTGAAAGCGTTGTTGTTCTGAAGAGTTGCTGTTGAACCTGGCTCTGCTGAATTTCAATGATTTCATCGAGGTATTCATCATTGACATCTGTTGTCTCAACACTAAACGTGAACGGCTGTCTCACCCATGCTGGATATGACTCTCTTGTAGGGAAGTATCCGTCGAGAGAATTTGCAAGCTCATCTAAGTGCGTGGCAATTGCTTGCTTCAGTTCAGCGGGTACAGAAATGTCTCCGATTCCAGATACATCTTCGATCTTACTTACACAGTCGTCCAGCAGGGGAAAGTTTGCGAAGTTATTGTTCTCTGTTCGTCGTTTCCATAACGGTAGCTTTTTTTGAAAAGCCTTCAGGTTTTCCTCCGCTTCGATGATGTTGACTCCACCGCCCTGCATCTTTTGATTGAGAGCTGCGAAGATATCGGCCATGTACGCTAAAATGAGAATGAACTCAGAATTTTTGAAGCAATCTGCATGACAATGTTGGTGCTCTTGCAAAAACAGGGCTAATTCCACACGCACTGCAAAAACACGATTCAGCACCTGTCCCCGGGATAACCACCTAACGTTAGAATGGTACAGAAGTACCTCGAATTCAGCGCCCATTTCTTTACACAGCTCACTGAAGATGCGATGCCGCAGAGCACTAGTTCGCACATTCCACTACAATTTTTAATACTTCTGCCAGTTTTGGAGGCAAGGTTTTTGTTGCCAACGCATGCCTGTGCAGAATACAATGCGTAACAATGATGTGTGGTGCATCGGCTTTCACTAGCGCACCAAAACCAGACTTTCTTCCCAGCATGACTGGAGCTCCGTCCGTACAAACTGCAGAAACCATATCCCACGAAAGATTGTTGTCTTTGAAGAAGTCATCCACAAGTTTCTTCACATCGGCTGCCTTAGTTGTTGTTGTAAGAGGCTTACAAAATAAAAATTCTTCCTTTATCATGTCGTCTTTCACATAGCGCACGAATACAGCAAGCTGGCTTAGATTGGAAACGTCTGTGGTCTCGTCGAGTTGAAGGCTGAATTTTGCCGGGCTTGAAATCAGATCTGCAACTACTTGAGCCAAGATGTCTTTGCTCATGTCCTCTATTCTGTTGCTGATGGTGTCATTCGAAAGAGGAATTTGGGATAACTTCGGCCTCTTTTCCCAGCATGATATTCGCCATCTTCAACGCAGCTGGTTTTATGAGTGTTTCACCAATGGTGTGTGGTTTGCCCTGCTTTGCGATCAGGTAAGCAACTTCGTACGATGCTGTGAGGATCGGTTTGTTGATGGGTACAAAGCCGAGAACAGGCAGAGTAGCCTTTTCATCGAATCTGGCTCTCTTCACCTTGAATTCAGCGAGCGTTGTGTTCTTGTATTTTCCATCGCCATGCAGCTTAAGGAAGTGTTCTCTTAGTTTTGCCGGTGCTAGACTAGAATTGCTCAACTTGGCATTGCAAATCATGCAGTTAGGACACTGACTCCCATCACGTTCGGTTATACATGTAAATCCATATTGTACATATTCGTCCGACCACTTTCTTTTTTTGCTCGACATAGTAAGTATGAAGGGATTAAAATATTAAGAAAGAAATCACAAGTCGACTACTGAGCGCACCAAATTCCCTGCAGCACAGATAGGCCAAGCGATGTAGCGTGATCACCTGCAGCCAATGATGGCCAAGCGGAGCGTGTCATCACGAATCATATTAATCGAATGTGTGTCTTGATCTCCGCCGAACCCCTGAGACTGACTCACCGAACCCCTGGGGTTCGATCGAACCCAGGTTAAGAACCACTGCCCTAGTTGGTCCTCAGACAGAAGGTCTAGTGCATGCTGGGTGTTTGGACACCACAGTTTATTTTCTTGTATATATTTCCCATTCGAGTCCATAAGGAACACAAGCCACAGATTGTATGTGTGTGTGTGTGTGTGGGCTTCTTCATTTGTCTATCCTGCTGTGATGTTGAGGCTATGGTCAGGGTCTGAAGTGGGCTGTTCTGCTGACTTCTCTGCGGGGGTGGCCTGTCTCTAATGGGTTGTTCTGTCACATGTCATCGTTCTCACCTTCTCCTCTAGTGTTCTGCTGTTTCTCCAGTAAATGTTGTCTCTCTGTTCTGGTTGAGGGGATGTTGTTGAGCTGGACAATTTTTTTTGGTGTTGGCTGGAGTGTTTTCACCTGCTGTTCCAGCTCCACCTGCCTTACTTCCAGCTGGGTGAATTTTATCCTTCATTTCAATGAGGGACTAGTGCTCTGTGCTGGGAGGTTGACTTTCCTCTTGGGGTTACTCATCTGTGGGGTTGAGTAAGGAAGAGGTCTGACACGCTCGGTATCTTTCTCAAGAGAGAGCTTCTCCTGCTGCGCTCCCTCTATGATTATGAGAAAGTCCAGCTGAAACTGTTTTGGGATTGCCCTGTACCAATACTGTTCCAGACTTGTACAGGTTGACATTGGCTGACTCTGTCATTGTTGAATATTATTCTGAGTTTCTACCCTTTGTGAACACCCCCCCCCCCCCTGTTAACAGAGGGGTAGTGTGTTAATATAGCTCTGTGCCATGCCAGGGGATGGTCTGTGTGGAAAATTAAGTTGCTTCAGGTCGGGGGGGGGACCATTTTTATAGCAGTCAGCAAAAAGTGTCTCTTTATTTTCCATAAGGAGCTTATTTTGTCCTCTTTCCATGTCTTCTCATTTTTTACATCCAGGGGGTACTGTATTGGGTGAAGCTGTGAAGCTTTGACACCTCTCACAAACCTCAGTGCTAATTGAAGTTGCAGACGGATCTGTTCAACACCACATGACATCAACATGGTAGCAGCATAAAACATGGACAAACATTATTGGGCTAACAACAGTAGATGGTCCAATGTGTACATGCACATTTCCAGATATCATCAGCAGTAATACAATTAGGGCACGGTAGAGGACAGGGAGCGCTCAAATTAAATACATATTTTTGTAATGTCTAGGCGTTAAAAGTAGCTTCAGACTAAACATTAGTCACTCAGTTCCAGGTTGGATGGTGTTTTCAGGTTTCCGTTGTGCTTCTTTTCCTGGTTGTTGGTTTTCAAGAGCACTTGCTGTATAGTCCTTGGGAATAAGAATCTTTGGTAGTAGGAATCCTTCCGTGTAATTTTGTCCAAAATCATGTTGTAGGTTTGGAGTTTTGATTTGGAGGGTAGTATCCTGTATATGTCCTTGTGGAAAAATCCAAGTTTCTGTCTCTCTCGCTCTCTCTCTAGGTGAGCCCGGCCAGTTGGTAGGCAGGATCAATCAGAAAGACCCCCTGAGAAGGTTTGACGGCTACGTGAACGAAGGAGCCAACAGCAAGAAGACTGCTAACAGTGTCTTCAAGAAGGGAGACACTGCCTATCTCTCAGGTGAGAAGCTATTTAACTTTATGGACTGAGAGAGACTTTATTTGTCTGTCTTTCTCTCCCTTACACATTCTGACAGTGAGGTGTTGAGGTATCTACTACGGAGCTTAACCTTGGCCCAGTCAAAGATGACTGCATTTCACAAGTCTCTGTCTGGATAACAGTGGTATTTGTTACTGAGTGGACTGTCCTGGCTAAATAAAAATGGCGGTCCTCATCATGGACCCATATGGTGACATGTACTTTTACAAACGCACAGCTTTGTTACTGATCTGTTTGCTTTCTCTCTCCAGGCGACGTCCTAGTCATGGACCAGTATGGTTACATGTACTTTAAGGATCGTACAGGGGACACGTTCCGTTGGAAGGGAGAGAACGTGTCGACCACAGAGGTGGAGGGAACCCTGAGCCGTCTGCTGGACATGATGGACGTGGTAGTCTACGGAGTGGAGGTGCCAGGTACAGTAACCACTCGAAACCACCACACAGCTCTTTTTTTCACCATTGTCTGTATTGATTTTCAATTTACAACAATGGGGACATTGTCTTTGTTATCATGACACCAAAACCAATCATACAACTGGGCCTCCACTGCCCAAACTGGTACAACAGTTCTCAGACACAGAGTATTATAGTTTCCCCAAAGAAAGGTTCTTAGCTAGCCTGGCACCTACTTTCTGTCTGACAACTCCGCTGCACAGCCAAGAGAGAGTGACCATTGATGTTTCTTCTGTGTGAAAAAACAAAATGCGCAAAATGAAGCGCTTTGCTGTTCTACGAGTGGTGTGGGACGGCGTGGTCGAGATAGATAAAGTACCCTGTTAGCTACAAAGCTTAAGGGAAACTCACCCCAGATCCCCAGTTTTGGTGAAAGGAGGAGAAGAAAGTGGCACAAACGTCTGTCTATTCAACATCTGTTCCATGTTGGTTCAACATAATTTCATTGAAAGGACGTGAAAACAACGTTGATTCAACCAGTGTGTGTCCAGTGGGATAGTGCTCTGAATTTCAATGGATTATCAAGGGGGTGTGCTTTGCTTTGCACTTTCTATTTGAAGGATGTTGTTAACTGTGTAGCCTGCTGGTTGTAATGTGAAGAGCACTAAAGCAGCAGCGAACTGGGTTTGGGCTGTGTGGCCCATGACGTCATCACTACAGCATGTTTTCAAGGCAATTCCAACTGTCTCCTTGGTTCTTACAGCAGTTGTGAAATACTTGATGATGTAGATGCAGATGCCTGTTAGCATCAATTAATTGTCAGTGATAAAAAAATCATCAGAAATAATCTTAACATGTTTTATAGTGCTGATGGGACTATACCACCTTCTTACACTGAACAAAAATATAAACGCAACATGTAAAGTGTTGGTCCCATGTTTCATGATCTGAAATAAAAGATCCCAGAAATTGTCCATACGCACAAAAAGCTTACTTCTCTCAAATTTTGTGCACAAATTTGTTTACACCCCTGTTAGTGAGCATTTATTCTTTGCCAAGATAATCCATCCACCTGACAGGTGTGGCATATCAAGAAGCTAATTAAACACCATGATCATTACACAAGTGCACCTTGTGCTGGGGACAATAAAAGGCCACTCTAAAATGTGCAGTTTTGTCACACAACACAATGCCAAAGATGTCTCAAGTTGAGGGAGCCTGCAATTTGCATACCGACTGCAGCAATGTCAATCAGATCTGTTAATTTGACTCTACCATAAAGCCATAAGTGATTTTAAAACAGAGTTTAATTGCTGTGATAGGAGATAACTGAGGATGGATCAACAACATTGTAGTTACTCCACAATGCTAACATAAAATAACAGTGAAAAGAAAGCTTGTACAGAATACAAAATATTCCAAAACATGTTGTCCTGTTGACAATAAGGCACTAAAGTAATACTGCAAAAAATGTGGCAAAGAAATAAACTTTTTGTTCTGAATACAACGCGTTATGTTTGGGGCAAACGCATCACTGAGTACCACTCTTCATATTTTCAAGCATGGTGGTGGTTGCATCATGTTATGGGTATGCTTGCCATCGGCAAGGAGTAGGGAGTTTAGGATAAAAAATAAATGGAATAGAGCAAAGCACAGGCAAAATCCTATAGGTAAATCTGGTTCAGTCTGCTTTCCAATAGACACTGGGAGACCTTCACCTTTCAGTAGGACAATTACCTAAAACACAAGGCAAAATATACATTTAATTTGCTTACCAAGATGACATTGAATGTTCCGGAGTGGCCTTGTTATAGTTTTCACTTAAATTGGCTTGAAAATCTATGGCAAGTCTGTTTAGCAATGATCAAAAACCAACTTGACAGAGCTTGAATATTTGGACCATCTACAGTGGAGAGAACAAGTATTTGATACACTGCCGATTTTGCAGGTTTTCCTACTTACAAAGCATTTAGAGGTCTGTCATTTTTATCATAGGTACACTGTGAGAGATGGAATCTAAAACAAAAATCCAGAAAATCACATTGTATGATTTTTAAGTAATTCATTTGCATTTTATTGCATGACAAGTATTTGATCACCTACCAACCAGTAAGAATTCCGGCTCTCACAGACCTGTTAGTTTTACTTTAAGAAGCCCTCCTGTTCTCCACTCATTACCTGTATTAACTGCACCTGTTTGAACTCGTTACCTGTATAAAAGACACCTGTCCACACACTCAATCAAACAGACTCCAACCTCTCCACAATGGCCAAGACCAGAGCTGTGTAAGGACATCATGGATAAAATTGTAGACCTGCACAAGGCTGGGATGGGCTACAGGACAATAGGCAAGCAGCTTGGTGAGAAGGCAACAACTGTTGGTGCAATTATTAGAAAATGGAAGAAGTTCAAGCTGGATACTTATCTCCCTCACTAACTATAAGCATCAGCTGTCAGAGCAGCACTGCACCTGTACACAGCCCATCTGTAAATAGCCCACCCAACTACCTCATCCCCATATTGTTATTTTTTTTCTCTTTTGCACACCAGTATTTCTACTTGCACATCATCTGCACATCTATCACTCCAGTGTTTAATTGCTAAATTGTAATTATTTAGCCACTGTGGCCTATTTATCGCCTTAACTCCCTAATCTCACTACTTTTATACACACTGTATATAGATTTTTCTATTATGTTATTGACTGTGAGTTTGTTTATCCCATGTGTAACTGTGTTTTTGTCATTTTGCTTTATCTTGGCCAGGTCGCAGTTGTAAATGAGAACTTGTTCTCAGCTGGCCTACCTGGTTAAATAAAGAAAGAGGACTAAATGTGGAAAAAGTTGGTGTGAATACTTTCTGAAATCACTGTTTTCTGATGCGTGTGTCTGGGGCAGAGGGGACTGTGTGACTTAACTCGAACCCCTGTAGCAGGCTGAGGGCTTTATACAATCATAAATGTTTCCTTTGCATGTCTCAGGGGCTGAGGGGAAGGCTGGGATGGCCGCCGTAGCAGATCCAGAGAGATCTACAGACCTGGAGAAGTTTGGGAAGGATCTAGAGAAAGCTCTGCCACCCTACGCACGACCCGTCTTCCTACGCTTCCTCAAAGAGGTCAACAAGACAGGTGGGTGCAGTTGGTCATGTATACAGAATCTGTTACTTATGTTATACACTGAGTATACAAAACATTACGGAACACCTTCCTAATATTGAGTTGCACCCCCTCTTTTGCTCTCAGAAGAGCCTCAATTCGTCAGGTCATGGACTCTACAACGTGTTGAAAGCGTTCCACAGGGATGCTGGCCCATGTTGACTCCAATGCTTCCCCCAGTTGTCAAGTTGGCTGGATGTCCTTTGGGTGGTGGACCGTCCTTAATACACAGGGGAAACTGTTGAACATGAGAAACCCAGCAGCGTTGTAGTTCTTGACACAAACCAGTGCGCCTGGTACCTACTACCATACCCTGTTAAAAGGCACTTAAATCATTTGTCTTGCCCATTCACCCTCAATGGCACACATACACAATCCATGTCTCAAGGCTTAAAAGTCCTTCTTTAACCTGTCTCCTCCCCTTCATCTACACTGATTTGAAGTGGATTTAACAAGTGACAGAGTGTTTCAGAGGAGTTAAATTGGGGGTAAAAAAAAGTATAAATAATAAGGGATCATCGCTTTCACCTGGATTCACCTAGTCAGTTTGTCATGGAAAGAACAGGTGTTCCTAATGTTTTGTACACTCAGTGTATATTGTATCCTCTCCTCAGGGGGAGGTCAGGGACTGTATTCAAGAAGTGATGAAGTAGGACTGTGGATCTAGGATCAGGTCCCTTCTGTTCATATAATCTTATTCATATTGAACTAAAAATACAAAACTGATCCTGTATTAGCTGTTCTACTTGAGTCTAATTCAACCATTCCCCCCCCCCCCTTGCTCCTCCTCCAGGCACCTATAAGTTCCAGAAGACAGACATGCGGCGGGACGGTTTTGACCCCAGCATGGTATCAGACAAACTGTACTTCCTGGACCCCACCAGGGGGCGCTATGTGGAGCTGCATCAGGAGCTCTACAGCAGCATCATCTCAGGGAAGCAGAAACTGTAACTGTGAGATCTGATCACTCTTACCACCCCCCCAAAAAAAGAAATATCACCCCATCCACCCACACACACACACACACACACACCCTATTCCTGAAGTCGCTCTCCCTCCCCCAGAGAAACTCTTAACTCTTACAACCCACCTCTCTGCTCTCTCTAAGCCCACACCCCTCGTTACTTCAGTGACCACAGTGAGGGGCAGCTGGCTCATCCAGGTCACATGACAAGCCAATCTGACACCATATCCCACGATAGACCTAGAGCGACCTTTGACCTCTAAAGGCACCTCCCCCCCCAGAGCTTGACCTTGAACTTGACCTGCCCTGGAGCTATAGGAACGCTCGCTGGAAGGACACAGCTCGCTGGCTGAGAGGGGTGTGTGGCATGTCCAGAATGCAAAAACATAGTAACTTACTCCAAATGTAAGAGTCCTAGCTATAGGAACTTGACACAGTGAAAGAACTTGAATTGATTGAAGGAAACAGTCCTTTTGGTCTGTCGGTTTGTCCGTCTCATGTTGAGGTCATTCCCTCATAGGTCCAACCTGCACACTGCCCAGTCAGTGACCAGTGGCTTCTGTTGTGACACAAAATGGCCGATTTTGGTTTTAGTGGTGTTGACTCGGCACATCCATGTTAGGCATACAGTACAGCTAACCTGAAACTGATGGATTTAAGTGCAATAGGGCTCCAGCAGTGGCAGTTTACAGCTGTGAAGAAGCTCTCTAATATATTTAAATGTCTGCATTATACCAAATATATTTAATTTGTAGAATAGTCTTTACACGTTTTAAAACAAAAGGATGATTGTATGTTCAAGTTCCTGATAATATTCAAATTCTAATCATGTTTTGCTATATCCACAATTGTGCTCGGCTTTCTCCTGACCTCACCCACTAGGGGTGCTCCTCCTAGTCTTCAACTATAGAATCTACAGACCAACTCCCAGCTGCTGGAGCGCCAATAACTCTTACAGTTTCAAACCTGGTTCTGAATGTTCTGATTCTGGGTAGAAGATTCAGATTCTGAATGTTCTGATTCTGGGTAAATTCGTTTTTTTTTTGTCTGTGTCAACATTGTGCAGGTTGGGCCCAATGGATTGGCTTCGTCTTGTATGGCACCGTAGGCTCTCTTGCCGAAGAGCGTGCTGAAGTGAAAAGCACTAACCTCCTCTGTCTCTGAGGTGTTGTTGAGGATAATACTCTGGTGCTACAGACAGAAGGAGACTCTGACTCTGGTGCAGCAAGCCAAATTATCTAAACCAGGCCTTTCCAACCCTGTTCCTGGAGAGTTACCATCCTGTAGGGTTTCACTCCAACCATGATCTAGCACACCTGATTCTAATAATTGATAAGCTGAATCAGGTCAGTTAAAACTGGGGTTGGAACAAAAACCTACAGGAGGGTAGCTCTCCAGGAACAGGGTTGGAGAGATCTAATCTAAAGATGGTCCTTGCTCGAAGGGGGGAGAGGAGAGGAAAAGAGAAGAGAGAGAAAATATTATTTTCGTTATTGTTTGTTCTTCTACTTTCTTGTTTCATCTTCTCAGCAGCATGAATGATCAACATAGAGTACTGTGCCTTTACTGTGAGTTTACCCTCTCAGATTCACAGACCCTGTCCCCATCACCCCCTACCCTAACACTTCACTCCCTACAGTCCCCATCACCCCCTACCCTAACACTTCAGTCCCATCACCCCCTACCCTAACCCTACAGTCCCATCACCCCCTACCCTAACACTTCACTCCCTACAGTCCCTACCCTAACACTTCACTCCCTACAGTCCCCATCACCCCCTACCCTAACACTTCACTCCCTACAGTCCCATCACCCCCTACCCTAACCCTACAGTCCCATCACCCCCTACCCTAACACTTCACTCCCTACAGTCCCTACCCTAACACTTCACTCCCTACAGTCCCTACCCTAACACTTCACTCCCTACAGTCCCATCACCCCCTACCCTAACCCTACAGTCCCATCACCCCCTATTCTAACCCTTCACCCCCTACTGTCCCATAGCACCCTACTCCCTCACTCTCCTATCACTCCCTTGTCTGTCCTCTGTCCCTATCATCAGGTACTAACCCACATTTCCCATTCACTTTTATTCAGCACCCCAATTCTGTTGTACCCTAACCCCTAGCTCCTGTTAGGCATGTCTCCCAACCTCTCACCCAGTCTCCCAACCTCTCACCCAACCTCTCATCCAGTCTCTCACCCAGTCCCTCAAACACTCACCCTTCCCAGGCACCTCTGTTTGATCCTTGCTTCTCTTATGGCTAGACATTCCTCTCGGTCTGTCATGATGTTATTCCCTCAGCTCCGAGGACATGGCGTGTGATTAACGACAGTCACCTCCCCAGCTCTCGTACCGTCGGCAGTACTCTACGTGATGGGTCACCATGTCCTCTCAAAACAAACAAATGATGAGCCGGTTTCGTCAACCAAATATCCTGTCTGTGTGAAATCGAAGGTGGAGACCGAGGCACAATGATTCTCCTTGTCTTCTGTCTGGTGTGTCTCTTGTCGTGTTACACGGGCACACCTCGCTGATGAGGAAGAGGAAGTGACAACATAGTTCTCCAGCTCTACCCATCAGTATCAGTGTATTTATTACTAGTGATGATCGTTTCATTTGTCAAATGTTTGAGGAAGAAAAATGTTTAATTAAGGGGGGGGGGGGGAAATGTTGCAAAGAAGAGTATATACATTTTGGGGTTATATGAGAATGCTGCTTTGACTCTAGTGATCCTGGGGTGTCAAATGGTAGTATGACCACAAGGTGGCGCCTGACTGGGCAGCCCCAGAGGAGTCCAAATGGGCATTGGGCAATATTGTGAAGTGGCTTCCTTTCCTTGTCTCCTTTCCTCCATCTGCACTGATCTGAAAGGAGTGGAGGTGAAAAATAGCCATATTGTTTACACCTATGCTGTTGTGTTGAAGCAGAGGAGACGAGGAGAGGAATCTGTTTTAGACTATTGAGATTCACCTCCTCTCTGCCCCAGATGTTTCCATTCCCACTTTTTGTAATTTTAAATTATTATTTTATAAAGTATTAGTCATTCTTGATCTGATTGTGCATTGACTGTGTCGCGGCTATGCATTGCATTTGTTAGTTATTTTCTGTGTGTGAAATCAAAGCTTTGATGTCTCAGGGTTCTGGAAGTGAGTGAAGGGTTTCCATTGGTTTATATGTCTACCTGTTTGACTGTAACCAGAACCCAAACCTATGACGGCACCAGCCCACTGTCTTATGACACTGAGTAGAGACAGACTGTCGTCTGTCACAGGCTCTCTGAGGTTATGTGTCTTTGGGACGGTTTCCTGGACACAGATTAAGCCTAGTCCTGGACTGAAACATGTCTCCATTGAATATGCTTTTTAGGGAAACCAACCCCCTATGTCTGTCAAACCAATGGGAGCTATAGTAGTGTGAGAGAGTGACAGGGTGTTGGTCACATCTTTAACCAGAGGGAGGCTGTGTTTCCCACAAAAATCATCATTGCTGCTGCCTACTGCTACCCATAGAGATAGATAAAGGACTCATCTTTGTATCTGCGCCATTATAATGCCTATGGCAGCATGGAGTAGTCTCCATTAGGAAGTAGTCAATTTTCTTATTCACGATTGGCCGATCCCTCCTGATGACCCGGTTGGACATGACTCCAACAGGGTCTCCAGGATGGCTCAGTCAATAAAGTTGGAAGTCCCACCCAGTTGACTACATTCAAATTGTGGACGCCTTCAATGGCGCTGCCCATGCTAACATGGCCTTTTGGCCACTAGAGGCCTCTATCATTCTCTAGTACAGTGGTCACCAACCTTTTCTGAGTCAAGATCACTTTCTGATTCAAAATGCAAGCTGAGATTTACCACTCATATTTATTTTTTAAATGTAAGCCTATGCAACATTAACCAATTAAAAACTGTTCTGTAGTAATGAGGTTTGCAGTAGGTTATGGGCCGAAGACACTATCACTGTATATTGGCTACGCTTGACTTACCCTGCCAATGTTGTTCTTCTCAGACCATTTTGAAATTCTATATTTTTTAAATGTGGTATATGATAATTGGTCATTGGTAATTGTTGTATTCATTGTGAGGCACAGCTCAGGCTCATGGCCTGCATCTGATGGTCAGTCTGAGGTGAGAGTGACACAGTCCAGCAGAAACTCAAGTAGCACTGCATTATTTCTGTCTCATGCACCAATTCATGTTGTTCTCCTATGACCAGAGAAAGTGAAATATTCCTTGATATTAAAAAAGACAAGCTGCTAATAATAACGCAAGCTTATTGAAACACTTTGCTATACTCATTCATTACAGCTGCAGTACAGCTGCATGTTTTGAAATCTCACAGATGGCTCAGATCACTGTGCAGTCATGGTGATCTGAGCCATCTGATTGGCCAGTGGTTGGCCTATAGGTGCCCTTGATTTGCTCTCTGGGCTGGCCGGGTAGGCGGAGTATTACCTTCAGACACATGAAATGGTTAAAAACACTTGGCCTTCCCAGCGCTAGGGCTGCTGAATCAAGTGCACCTCCCGCCAACAGCACTAAATAAAACCAAACAATAGGAACGCAAGGCTTTATCGTTGTTTTTTTTAACCGAAATATTTGGTGATCGACTAGGAATGCCTTGGAGATCGAATTGTCCATCACGATCGACCGGTTGGTGACCACTGCTCTAGTGCTACCATACCAGTGAACCTTCATTCCATAAGAGTAACCATTATGTCCCTAAGTGTATTAAAGAATGTCTGATGTATTTATAAAATCAATGCATTGCTCTTCTATAGTACTGGGATTATGGCTAATGAATAAAACAGATTGATGAATGGAAACAGTATGTTTATCCACTGTGTTGTATTGAAGAGTCTCAAAGTAATGGGCTATACCATGCTTTTTGATCATCCTTCACATCAGTTATATGGTATGCTTGAGCCAATCGCGAGGCCTGATGCTATGAGAAACAGGAAGTAAGATATAGCACTAGAAGCCTGCATTGAATATATTTGTTTTTTTGTGGGGTTTTTTTTACACCTTTTTCTCAATGCACTCTAGCCCCTGATCTGTCAAGAAAACTGCATCAGACACCTAAACCTATCATGGGGTAGTGTGCATTGTGTGGGGAACAAAACATCTTTCTCCTAACTGATGATTGATTGGGCCATAATTCTGTATCTCTGGTCAGAAAGAATCACTCCAGTTCAGAAATAATAATAACCTGTTCTTCTCACTGACCTGGCCACATGATGCACATTTAATTTGTCTTGTTTTTCTGTTCTGTTGTGGTACTCAGGAACAATGAGCAATGGCAGAGAAGGGAAGGTGTGTGTTACTTTGTTGGACAGGCTGCCATGCTTAGTATGTCATACAGAGTGTGTGTGGAGGAGGTGTGTGTTGTCTGCAACACACTGACGTCATCTTGTATCTAAAAGACTAGCTGGCTGTAAATCATGTATTTAAAAAAAAAAAAACATTGCCAATAGCAAATCCATATTAATAAAACGTATTTAAATTGTTGGATTGTTAATTGTTGGATTGTTAATTGTTGGATTGTAAAAGGACATGTTGCTCTTCTGACTGACAATGTTGCCCAGTGTATGACTCCTTGGTTGGTAGAAGGACAAACAGTGAATTGAATAATTGTTTTAAAAAAAGCACAAATGTCCCTTAATCTATGACTTCATTGTTGTTCCAGAACAGGGTACTTGTCGTTGTTTTCTTCTTATACCTCTGCAACAATGAGGATCACCTTGGTGACAGTGACCATGGTGATGGGTGTCCGTGAAGAAGTACAGCCTCAGAGAGACATTGACCTGCAGAAGGTTGAGAGACCAGACTCATACATGTCATCATGCTGCTTTCTCCATTCTTTCATCTGCTTGCTTTCTCTTTCAACAAGGCATTTCACATCACACCATCTGGGTAACTCCATCAGTGTGAACTCATCTTTGAGGGGAAACGATTAACTTCATTTTAAGAGGGCAATAGGATCCCTCTTTGTCTGCCAGTCAGTCTGTTGTCAGTAGGTGGCGTGTAACTTTGATGGGGAACAGCAACCGCTGATTTGGCCTCATTTTTTTGGCTTGCTCCTCAAGAAATGCCGGTGACCATGACAGAAGCAAAACATGAGTTGGGTTGGGGGTGTGGTTTGATGTGGGTGTTTCTTGGGTGTGTCCTTGCCACCACCAAGACATACCCATCTGTCAGAACCTTGTCTGCAGCTGTCCCCCTCATATACAACAGGGGTTCCCTGATCCTGGTGCAGAATACACAGGGTTTTCCCTCATTTTGACTGATAACATTCAATTCAATAATACAAATAGACAATACAAGTAAAATTTGTGTCTAGTAAAATTTTAAGGCCGAGTACCAGGTCTCTCTCCATTCAGAGACATCAGTATCAAGCCCGTCTGTCTCCATGTGCTGCCTCTATACATGTTTCTGTGAATTCATACACACAGAGTCACTGTTCTATTACCAAAGGCAGTTAGGATAGGTCATATCTGACAGACAAACAGGTACTATGTTGAAGTATAAACAGGTCAGATTAAACCTACCCTATTATGGTCTACCCATCAAGTGACTGAGGATGCCGGCTGGCAAAACCATCTCTAGTCCATCTGTAAAAATAGGCAGAGTTCATCAGTGACACATGGAATCAAAAGGGTGTTGCTATTGCTGGACTCTCTGCATCTGTAGAAACACACACAGTCACTGTTCTATTACCAATGGCAGTAATGGATAGGTGATATTCGACAAACAAACAGGTACTACGTTGAGGTTTGAACAGGTCAGACTAAACCTACCTAATTCTGTTGTCATCGACGACCATTGGTGAGCAGGCTGGAGGTGAGGTCTTTGCCAGAGCCCCATTGATGAGAATAGCAGCATAGATCAGCTCCTGGCCCCTCATCAAAGATACTAGTTGGTCACACACACAGAGCACTGATTACATTATCAATGGTGGTTATGATTAGTCTGGTGAAACCAACCTGATCGCTGTGTTCACCTGTCAAAGGAATTTAACAATTCCTATGGAATTTAATTCCTATATATATATTCATTAACCAATTAAATTTAAATAACTTAAACTTTAAATAACTGTTTCTAAGAATTTGTTAGATCCTCATTTGCATAAAATAGACAGAGACCAGTCTATCAAGATAAGCCAATAGCATTATATGGTGAACACAGGGCTCAGGTTGGTTCCACCTGGTTAGGTTATGACCTGGACATTATATGGTGAACACAGGGCTCAGGTTGGTTCCACCTGGTTAGGTAATGACCTGGACATTATATGGTGAACACAGGGCTCAGGTTGGTTCCACCTGGTTAGGTTATGACCTGGACATTATATGGTGAACACAGGGCTCAGGTTGGTTCCACCTGGTTAGGTAATGACCTGGACATTATATGGTGAACACAGGGCTCAGGTTGGTTCCACCTGGTTAGGTTATGACCTGGACATTATATGGTGAACACAGGGCTCAGGTTGGTTCCACCTGGTTAGGTTATGACCTGGACATTATATGGTGAACACAGGGCTCAGGTTGGTTCCACCTGGTTAGGTTATGACCTGGACATTATATGCATCTAAGAAGTAGAAAACAAGTAACAAATAATGCCAGTTTATATACATTATGTTTCATTACTGGGGTTTCAAATGTATCAAAGTAATGAAGTGGGTTACCTTCTGTATTTGTACAAAATGATGAGCCTGTGAAAGCTGTTGTCGATGACAGGTTTGTCTAACCGGATACTTGCCAACAGCTGGCTGACTGATCCGTTCATAGTTATGCTCACAGTGAAGTCTTCACTATGCTGCATGTTCTGCTGCCATCTGTACATCTCTCCAACAACTGCAACAGGCAATCTGATGAGGTGGTGTTGGCTGGGAGGGCCTGTGACAGGGTGATATAATAGACAGCCAAGTGGTAAATTGCATTTTGTTCTAAATAAAGGACAAAGCTTTTCGCTAATGCACTTCACACCCAAAATAACTATGTTAAAGGCATCTTCTTGGCTGGGGAATTAGTCTACTAGCTAGTTTATCAAGCCGGGTTTTTTTTAATACAACTTTTCACATTACACACATTACCTGTCGTTGATGACAAAGCCGTCTGTCATCAGGGCAGTAACTCTGGTCACTATGAGAGGCTTCATGATGTCCTTTTCATAGGAGTCAAGGGAGACTCTGGCATCAACGAAGGAGGTGCCACAAGGGTATTTGTGTTGCATGACACACTTTTACTCTGACATCCTGCCTGACAAGCTGCAAAAATAGTTGGCGAACAGTGAATTCAATTATTTTTAGAGGTCGCTAAACCATAGCTATCACATTGCTTGACATGTTATGATACCCACCTTTGCTAGTTCTGGTAAGTTCCGGCATTCTGTTCATAACCAGGGGATCTGTCTGGCACCAAACTGTAAATTTTGTCTAATCGAGTCAACGATTGTCATCATCCCTAAAATAGCTTAAGAAATAACGTAATCACGTTTTGAGGTTATTTCTATGCTTTACAGATGTAGACTGACTGGCTCAGGATTGGATTCAAGCCGGTGACGCCGTTACACTGTACAACCAACTATGACATGTTACGCTATGGCCCTGGGTTGGTTAAGTTTGTTGCTGCTAGTGAGTACACTTTTGTATTCAGACACGAGTTAGCTACAGTAGAGGTGGATCCAATATTTATTTGTGCCCTAGACATGGGTTGCACCTCCTAGGCTAACATGACTGTTTCGTCAAAATTACTTAGTGACATTGCCTAAGTAGTCAAATAATTAGTAGAAAACACCTTTTCCATTTTATGATTTTGTCAAATGTAAACACCCACCTAATTATGATAACATTTGAAAAAAATTATAATATGGAAAAGGTGTTTCACACAAGTACATGTGAATTGGACATTTGTTTTTTGAACATCCCACTCCCCCCGAGAGACCCTCAGAGAGTGGGGTCATGGCCAGGGATCAGCCATTTCTGACAGTGACCCTGGAACAATTAGGGTTAAGTGCCTTGCTCAAGGGCACATAGACAGATTTTTCACCTAGTCAGCTCGGGCATTTGAACCTGTAACCTTTCAATTACTGGCCCAACGTTCTTAACCGCTAGGCTGCCAACCACCTTTTCTGCTCAATAGTGTCCTTCAGGAAGGCCACGTAAACCACGGTTGTTGGCTGTGCAACGTGCTGGAAGCATGTATTTCATGTTCTGTCTCAAATGGCCGTGATCCTTTGACCGCATTGGGGGCGATGAAACGACGGAGGCCAATTCAATGAAGGAAAGCGAAGTGGACAGAGGGGGGATTTGCACGTGGAGCTTGGCATAGAGGGGGTATGATTTGTTGACATAATTGTAATCCAAACCCAACCTACTCGCTGTGATGCACTGAGCTTGAAAACTCTGTTTTAGACAAGACTGACTTTATGGCCAAAATTATCCTATTTACATTTTGTAGTACATTTTGTAGTACATTTTGTAGTACATTTTGTAGTACATTTTGAATAAATGCTTCTGACTCATATCAAAACACAAGCAGTTTTCCAAGGAATTAGTTGGTCACTTTGACCTCTAGTCTGTGAGTCTTTTATTTAAATAAGTTCTTAGTAATCGACATGTTACCCTACCCCACATGTTCACTACTCTGTTTGTTATTGGCTGTCTGATAGGGAAGGGAATGGTGTGTCCCAGTGGTGGTGGGGACAGGGTAGCATTAGGACAGAGGCTGAGGCTGAACCCAAAGCAAACAGTGCTAGGGGTCAAAGGGTTGCAACACTGACAGGATGACTAGCGATGCACGCCAAGTTCCCTCCGCCCATGGGGGAGACACACTGGACAACCACGGACATGGCAACTGCCTTATGAGATACATGTCTTGCTGCCTGATTTACAGACTCTTCCTGTTGTTGACGCTGTTGAAAGAGTCAAATTGCTGATTTGATCTCTAATTAAAGCCAAGGACGATACTGGTGTAGGTTTGACTCTCTATGTGTAGCCTACTGTCTGCATGTTATGTTCAGCTTGCAGGGAAGAGGCTGGGGTATGACTGTCTAGGTGTTACTCTTATAGGGTTACTCTGGTAGGCTTGATTGAGTCCCTCTGTGTGTATGCAGGGAAATGGTACATTGTGGGCCTGGTGTACGACTCCCCAGTCTTCGCCCCCTACAAAGACAATCTTAGAGTATCCATGTGCCTCCTGACTCCACAGACCAACGCTAACATCCTGATTCCACAAACCAATGGCAACGTCAATCTCCTGACTCCACAGACCAACGTCAGTGTCAACCTCCTGACTCCACAAACCAATGACAACATCAATCTCCTGACTCCACAGACCAACGTCAATGTCAACCTCACGACGGAATGAATGCACCCCTGATCACACATAGATGGACCCCTGATCACACACTGATAAAGATGGTCCTCATAGGAGCCACATAAAAACAACATGATCACTTTTCTCATTGTATAATTCCTTCTCGCATTTACGCGATCTCCTCCTCTCACATCTTCCCTTCACTTGTCGACTTCAGTGCACATTAGCTGTCTGTGACCAGGCAAAAAACCTTTCCAAGCCAAACCTTGATTTCATAACCGTTAAGCGCTACACAGAGCCTACATCATTTTCCCCATATTCGCTAACGTCAGTCAACATAGTTACTAGAACTAACGTGTTAGTAAACCCACTGCAATCATGCAGTACAGTGTACAGTCAGCAGGCAGTTTAGCAGTTACATCGGCAGCCAAGGTGGGAATAAATTAATAAAACCAAAAGCTTACCTTGACTTGGAAGAGTTCCAGTGTTGGATAGCCATAGCTGGCTAGCTAACATAGCATCCCTCTCTGTTTGAGCCTGGTGTTTGAGTAGGCTAAACTAGCAAGCTGCATTTGCTAGCTAAGTAAAAGTTCAAGTGAAAATTAATACAACAAAATATAGCAAGCTCGCTTTCTCTCAGTTTTATAATATATTCAATGTACCAAGAGGAGGACGGAAACTAGCTGTCCTCCGGCTACACCATGGTGCTACCCTACAGAGTGCTACTGAGGCTACTGTAGACTATTGCAAAACAGTGTTTTTTAATCATTTATTTGATGATGTGAATATACTGTATTTAGTGTAGTTTTATCTAAAAAGTTTCATAAAAAATAACTATTTCACCTTCTCCACTGATAAAGATGGTACTCCACTTCCTCCTCTGAGGATCCTCCACTGCTCTAGTCCTCTGCCTGCCGTTACAAGAGAAGTCCTCTGCCTGCCCTTACAAAATAAGTCCTCTGCTTGCCCTAACAAGAGAAGTCCTCTGCTTGCCCCTACAAGAGAAGTCCTCTGCTTGCCCCTACAAGAGAAGTCCTCTGCTTGCCCTTACAAGAGAAGTCCTCTGCTTGCCCTAACAAGAGAAGTCCTCTGCCTGCCCTAACAAGAGAAGTCCTCTGCTTGCCCTTACAAGAGAAGTCCTCTGCTTGCCCTTACACGAGAAGTCCTCTGCTTGCCCTTACAAGATAAGTCCTCTGCTTGCCCTTACAAGAGAAGTCCTCTGCCTGCCCTTACAAGAGAAGTCCTCTGCCTGCCCTTACAAGAGAAGTCCTCTGCCTGCTCTGACAAGAGAGGTCCACTGCCTGCCCTTACAAGAGAGGTCCTCTGCCTGCCCTTACAAGAGAAGTCCTCTGCCTGCCCTTACAAAATAAGTCCTCTGCTTGCCCTAACAAGAGAAGTCCCCTGCCTGCCCTTACAAGAGAAATGATCTGCTTGCCCTAACAAGAGAAATCCTCTGCTTGTCCTAACAAGAGAAGGCATGTGCTTGCCCTAACAAGAGAAGACCTCTGCTTGCCCTAACAAGAGAAGGCCTCTGCTTGCCCTTACAAGAGAAGGCTTATGCTTGCCCTAACAAGAGAAGGCCTCTGCTTGCCCTAACAAGAAAAGTCCTCTGCTTGCCCTAACAAGAGAAATCCTCTGCTTGCCCTTACAAGATAAGCTCTTTGCTTCACCCTAATGAGAGAAATCCTCTGATTGCACTAACAAGAGAATACCACTGCTTGCACTAACAAGAGAAGGCCTCTGCTTGCCCGAACAAGAGAAAACATCTGCTTGTTCTAACAAGACATATCCTCTGCTTGCCCTAACGAGAGAAGGCCTCTGCTTGCCCTAACGAGAGAATGCCTCTGCTTGCCCTAACGAGAGAAGGCCTCTGCTTGCCCTGACGAGAGAAGGCCTCTGCTTGCCCTGACGAGAGAAGGCCTCTGCTTGCCCTAACGAGAGAAGGCCTCTGCTTGCCCTAACGAGAGAAGGCCTCTGCTTGCCCTAACGAGAGAAGGCCTCTGCTTGCCCTAACGAGAGAAGGCCTCTGCTTGCCCTAACGAGAGAAGGCCTCTGCTTGCCCTAACGAGAGAAGGCCTCTGCTTGCCCTAACGAGAGAAGGCCACTGCTTGCCCTAACGAGAGAAGACTTCTGCTTGCCTGAACAAGAGAAGGCCTCTGCTTGCCCTAACAAGATAAATCCTCTGCTTGCCCTTACAAGAGAAATCCTCTGCTTTCCCTTACAAGAGAAATCCTCTGCTTGCCCTTACAAGAGAAATCTTCTGCTTTCCCTTACAAGAGAAATCCTCTGCTTGCCTTAACAAGATAAGTCCTCTGCTTGCCTTAACAAGATAAGTCCTCTGCTTGCCCTAACAAGATAAGTCCTCTGCTTGCCTCAACAAGATAAGTCATCTGCTTGCCCTAACAAGAGAAATCCTCTGCTTGCCTTAACAAGAGAAATCCTCTGCTTGCCCTAACGAGAGAAAGCATCTGTTTGCCCTAACGAGAGAAGGCCTCTGCTTGCCCTAACAAGATAAGTCCTCTGCTTGCCCTAACAAGATAAGTCCTCTGCTTGCCCTAACAAGATAAGCCCTCTGCTTGCCCTAACAAGATAAGTCCTCTGCTTGCCTGAACAAGAGATGGTCTCTGCTTGCCCTTACAACAGAAATCCTCTGCTTGCCCGAACGAGAGAAAGAGTCTGTTTGCCCTAACGAGATAAGTCCTCTGCTTGCCCTAACAAGAGAAAGCGTCTGTTTGCCCTGACGAGAGAAGGCCTCTGCTTGCCCTAACAAGATAAGTCCTCTGCTTGCCCTAACAAGATAAGTCCTCTGCTTGCCCTAACAAGATAAGTCCTCTGCTTGCCCTAACAAGATAAGTCCTCTGCTTGCCTTAACAAGAGAAATCCTCTGCTTGCCTGAACAAGATAAGTCCTCTGCTTGCCTTAACAAGATAAGTCCTCTGCTTGCCCTAACAAGATAAGTCCTCTGCTTGCCTTAACAAGAGAAATCCTCTGCTTGCTTGAACAAGAGAAGGTCTCTGCTTGCCTTAACGAGATAAGTCCTCTGCTTGCCCTGACAAGATAAGTCCTCTGCTTGCCTTAACAAGAGAAATCCTCTGCTTGCTTGAACAAGAGAAGGTCTCTGCTTGCCTTAACGAGATAAGTCCTCTGCTTGCCCTAACAAGATAAGTCCTCTGCTTGCCCTAACAAGATAAGTCCTCTGCTTGCCTTAACAAGAGAAATCCTCTGCTTGCCCTAACAACAGAAATCCTCTGCTTGCCCTAACAACAGAAATCCTCTGCTTGCCCTAACGAGAGAAGGCTTCTGCTTGCCCTAACAACAGAAATCATCTCCTTGCCCTAACGAGAGAAGGCTTCTGCTTGCCCTAACGAGAGAAGGCTTCTGCTTGCCCTAACGAGAGAAGGCCTCTGCTTGCCCTAACGAGAGAAGGCTTCTGCTTGCCCTAACAACAGAAATCATCTCCTTGCCCTAACGAGAGAAGGCTTCTGCTTGCCCTAACGAGAGAATGCTTCTGCTTGCCCTAACAACAGAAATCCTCTGCTTGCCCTAACGAGAGAAGGCTTCTGCTTGCCCTAACAACAGAAATAATCTCCTTGCCCTAATGAGAGAAGGCTTCTGCTTGCCCTAACGAGAGAAGTCCTCTGCTTTCCCTAGCAAGAGAAGTCCTCTGCTTTCCCTAGCAAGAGAAGTCCTCTGCTTTCCCTGACGAGAGAAGTCCTCTGCTTGTTCTAACAAGATAAATCCTCTGCTTGTTCTAACAAGATAAATCATCTGCTTGTTCTAACAAGAGAAGTCCTCTGCTTGCCCTAACATAAATCATCTGCTTGCCTTAAAAAGACAAGTCCTCTGCTTGTTCTAACAAGAGAAGTCCTCTGTTTGCCCTATTAAGAGAAGGCCTCTGCTTGTTCTTACAAGATAAGTCATATGCTTTATGCTTGCCCTAACAAGAGAAGAGCCTTCTCTCAGCATCTTCATAACAAACCAGCATATCTGTTCAAAGTTGGTGATCTTGGTTTCATCTGGGAACTGTTGTGATTCTAAACATAGTGAAAGAGAGAGAGAAATCCCCAACACTGGACAATTGAGGAGTGGAAAAACATGGCCTGGAACATGACCTCAACCCAATAGAGCATCTTTGGGATGAGCTAGAACAGGCTGTTCCCAGCATGAATGTACTGCCGTCCAATCTGCAGCAACTGCATGATGCCATCACGTCAGCATGGTCCAACATGTAGAATGCCCTGAAAAATTCAGGCTGTTCTGGAGGCAAAGGGGGGTTCAACCCAGTAATATAATGGTGTACCTAATAAACTGTCCGGTGAGTGTATGTGACCATATACAAACATAAGCAAAGTTTGAGATTATTATGTTTTAGTGAATTATTATATCTGTTTGGGCTTCTTGCGGTCGATTTGCAGTCTACAAATTATTTGTAATTATGTTCCGGCCCCCTGACCATCCACTCATTAAAAAATTGTCCTATGGCTGAATCTAGTTGATAATCAAAGGATTACAATATTAAAAGTCCTTTGAACATCATCGTTCTTTCCAGACTATAACCAGGTGAAGGACATTACGGTAGAGGCGACCAACCAACTACAATGAAAAAGCAGTGGTCCTGAAGCACAAGAAGATGGACGGAGAGTACACACTGGGGGTTTAATATTTTCCCAGTATTTTACAAATGTTCCATCCCGAGAATAAATCCCTTTTCTCCCAGGTAACCCGGAATGCCCCACCAAAACCCGAAGTCTCATTCAAAAGCATGATAAAGCTTATAAATAGGCCTATGTATAGATTTGATTAGAGCTTGATTAAAAA
Organism: Oncorhynchus clarkii lewisi; assembly: GCF_045791955.1. Taxonomy (NCBI): domain Eukaryota; kingdom Metazoa; phylum Chordata; class Actinopteri; order Salmoniformes; family Salmonidae; genus Oncorhynchus; species Oncorhynchus clarkii. The sequence continues at coordinate 13,419,423 of NC_092158.1, read as the reverse complement.
CATTAAAACCTGATTGTTTTGTATTCATTGAGTGTTCAGTTTATGTTTTAAATAAACAACCATGGACACTTACCACGCCGCATCTTGGTCCGATCCTTGCTGAAAACCCTTACACTGAGCCTGAGGAGGCATACATTAAAGACATTTAATGAGACCAAGTCCAAAAGATTGTGTCGTTATCCAATACATACTGTACAGTGCATTCAGAAAGTATTCAGACCCCTTCACTTTTTCCACATTTTGTTACGTTACAGCTTTATTCCTCATCAATCTACACACAACACCACATAACGACAAAGCAAAAACAGGTTTTTAGAAATGTTAGCAAAATTATTAAAAATGAAATACTGAAATATCACATTTACATAAGTATTCAGACCATTTTACATAGTACTTTGTTGAAGTTTCTCCCATTCTTCTCTGAAGATCCTCTCAAGCTCTGTCAGGTTGGATGGGGAACATCGCAACAGATATTTTCAGGTCTCTCTAGAGATATTTGATCGGGTTCAAGTCCGGGCTCTGGCTGGGTCACTCAAGGACATTCAGAGACTTGTCCCGAGACTTGTCCTGCATGTCTTTGCTGTGTACTTAGGGTTGTTGTCCTGTTGGAAGGTGAACCTTCGCCCCAGTCTGAGGTCCTGAGTGCTCTGGAGCAGGTTTTCATCAAGGATCTCTCTGTACTTTGCTCCATTCATCTTTCCCTCAATCTTGACTAGTCTCCCAGTCCCTGCTGCTGGAAACAGCCCCACAGCATGATGCTGCCACCACCGTGCTTCACCGTATGGATGGTGCCAGGTTTATTCCAGACGTGATGCTTGGTATTCCGGCCAAAGAGTTCAGTCTTGGTAACATCAGATCAGAGAATCTTGTTTCTCATGGTCAGAGTTGCTTACGTGCCTCTTGGCAAACTCCAAGAGGGCTATCGTGCCTTTTACTGAGGAGTGGCTTCTGTCCGGCCACTCTACCATAAAGGCCTGATTGGTGGAGTGTTGCAGAGATGGTTGTCCTTCTGGAAGGTTCTCCCATCTCCACAGAGGAACTCTGGAGCTCTGTCAAAGTGACCATTGGGTTCTTGGTCACCTCCCTGACAAAGGCCCTTCTCCCCCGATTGCTCAGTTTGGTCAAGCGACCAACTCTAAGAAGAGTCTTGGTGGTTCCAAACTTCTTCCATTTAAGAATGATGGAGGCCACTGTGTTCTTGGGGACCTTCAATGCAGCGGAAATATTTTTGTTACCCTTCCCCAGATCTGTGCCTCGACACAATCCTGTCTCAGAGCTCTACGCACCATTCTTTGACCTCATGGCTTTGGTTTTTGCTCTGACATACATTGTCAACTGTGGGATCTTATCTTATCAATTGAATATACCACAGGTATACCACAGGTGGACTCCAATCAAGTTGTAGAAACATCATGATCAATTATCAAATAGGATTCACCTGAGCTCAATTTCGAGTCTCATAGCAAAGGGTCTGAATAATTATGTAAATAAGGTATTTCCGTTTTTTTGTTTTTATAAATTGGCAGAAATATCTAAAAACCGGTTTTCACTTCGTCATTACAGGCTATTGTGTGTAGATGGATGAGGGCAAAAAAATATTTCAACAATTTTAGAATAAGGCTGTAATGTAACAAAATGTGGAAAACGTCAAGGGGTCTGAAAACCTTCTGAATGCACTGTATATGATATAGACTACTGCACATTACTCACAACATGAAAGCCCATAGATGTAGCTAGCTATATGCTCTCTTGGGTAAAACGAAGAAACTAGCTCCAGTATGCTAATCTTTTTGAGTTGAACTGTATTACTGTACTTTGTTGTATTATACTGTATTATATGCACTGAAATTACGCACATTGTTCAAACCATTATAAAGCAGGGAGAGCTCATGCGATTCTGTTGCACCTACAAAGTTACAAGTATAGGCTAGCTAATTTGATTTTAATTTTGAAATATAATAGCTCTTATATCTCTTTCACTCTCTATTGTTGCTTCATTCCTTCCTTGCTTTCAACAGTTGAATGAAATACGTTTCGTTGTCCTCTTCTTAGATGCAGAAGGCTTTCACTTCTCTTCACGAAGATTGAATAGGTATGGGTCTAACCTGCCATAGGCTACAGCCATTGCGCGTTCGCACTTCTTTCAAACTACCCATGATTTCTATTGGCTGCTTTTTTTTAAATTCAGCAAACAAGAGCTTGTGTACCTCTTCGAATAGTCTATTGGTATAAGAAATGTAAAAAAAAAATTAAAAAAAATTAAGAATGTCCAGCAGGCTATTCTAGTCTAGCGTGTTCTGCATGGGACTCCAAGAGCTAAGGAGCACTTTTTAAGGAGAGAGGCCAGCGGAGCACAGGTGCATGCGTGTTGCGCAAGAAAAAGTAACTTAGCATAACCCAGAATTAATAAGCTAAATATAAGGCCAATACTGCATTGAATGTATTACCTGAAAGAGGTAAGCTAGGTCATCTATATATAGGGCTATATATCAATCTAGAACAGGATTATCTATTTTGGATATATTTTTATGGAATTGATGGAGAAAGACTGCAAGAGAGTGCAATGATTTAAAACAATGATATTCGAGCTGCAATAAATAAATAAAACATAAGGTGACCTGCGAAAGTCAGATGGAGATGGGTCAATTAGACACGCATTCAGTCTTTATATTATAGACTACAGCAAATATAGGCTTACTTGTCACAAGAAAAAAAGTTACCATGATGAGATGATAGATCTACATGCATTGTGAACTGCACTCTAATCTGAGATGGGCTGCCTGTCCCTGCTCTGAGCGTTGATCATGCAGAGGCCGTAGAGAAGACAGATTTAGACATCGCATATAACAGTTCCATTTCACGCCATACTGTTCATTTAAATAAGTTATTATAATTTACCGGGTTCTCACAGTTAATTATCCCTGAAAAAACAAGTGGTTTGTGGTGGTAAATCCCGGTAAATCCCGGTAAATCCCGGTAAATCCCGGAATCCGGGTTCCCCCCATTCAACCCCTGTCGACACAGGTGTCCCTCTATGGTGAGTCTATCTGTTCTGCTGTTCAGGTGGAGGTGTGACCAACCAGGTTTGAAACTGGTCTCCCGGCACCAAAAGTCAGTGTTAGCCCCCTGTTCGCCCATGACTGCATGGCCAGGCATGACTCCAACACCATCATTAAGTATGCCGACAACACAACACCGACAACGATGAGACAGCCTATAGGGAGGAGGTCAGAGATCTGGCCATGTGGTGCCAGGATAACAACCTCTCCCTGAACGTGATCAAGACAAAGGATATGATTGTGGATTACAGGAAAAGGAAGACCGAGCACGCCCCCATTCTCATCGATGGGGCTGTAGTGGAGCAGGTTGAGAGCTTCAAGTTCCTTGGTGTCCACATCACCAACAAACTATCATGGTCCAAACACACCAAGACAGTCGTGAAGAGGACATGACAAAGCCTATTCCCCCTCAGGAGACTGAAAAGATTTGGCATGGGTCCTCAGATCCTGCACTGGTTGCATCACTGCCTGGTATGGCAACTGCTCGGCATCTGACCACAAGGCACTACAGAGGGTAGTGCGTACGGTCCAGTACATCACTGGGGCCAAATTTCCCTCCATCCAGGACGTCTATACCAGGCAGTGTCAGAGGAAGATGCAAAAAAATCATTGGGCCAATATTGTTTTAGCTATGCATGCTACTGCTCGGCATCTGACCACAAGGCACTACAGAGGGTAGTGCGTACGGTCCAGTACATCACTGGGGCCAATATTGTTTTAGCTATGCATGCTACTGCTCGGCATCTGACCACAAGGCACTACAGAGGGTAGTGCGTACGGTCCAGTACATCACTGGGGCCAATATTGTTTTAGCTATGCATGCTACTGCTCGGCATCTGACCACAAGGCACTACAGAGGGTAGTGCGTACGGTCCAGTACATCACTGGGGCCAATATTGTTTTAGCTATGCATGCTACTGCTCGGCATCTGACCACAAGGCACTACAGAGGGTAGTGCGTACGGTCCAGTACATCACTGGGGCCAATATTGTTTTAGCTATGCATGCTACTGCTCGGCATCTGACCACAAGGCACTACAGAGGGTAGTGCGTACGGTCCAGTACATCACTGGGGCCAATATTGTTTTAGCTATGCATGCTACTGCTCGGTATCTGACCACAAGGCACTACAGAGGGTAGTGCGTACGGTCCAGTACATCACTGGGGCCAATATTGTTTTAGCTATGCATGCTACTGCTCGGCATCTGACCACAAGGCACTACAGAGGGTAGTGCGTACGGTCCAGTACATCACTGGGGCCAATATTGTTTTAGCTATGCATGCTACTGCTCGGCATCTGACCACAAGGCACTACAGAGGGTAGTGCGTACGGTCCAGTACATCACTGGGGCCAATATTGTTTTAGCTATGCATGCTACTGCTCGGCATCTGACCACAAGGCACTACAGAGGGTAGTGCGTACGGTCCAGTACATCACTGGGGCCAATATTGTTTTAGCTATGCATGCTACTGCTCGGTTGTGCTTAAATTTGAGATATTTTTTCCTATTAAATTTAACTTAAAGTCCAATGTTACAGCGACAAACAGAGAGATAAGGAGAACTTTGCTCTGTTTGCGGTTTGTTTTCTGCTGGAGTTTGAGGGGGTACAGGAAGGGGTAGACACACATGGTCATTGGCCATTGGCTTGCTAGCCTATTCCAGTGGAGGGTGTTGAGGTTGAGGGTTGGAGGTGTAAAGGTTGGAGGGGTGGAGAGATTAGCTCTCCCAGCAGTTCCAAGAGCTCAGGGTAAGCCTCAGTCAGAGGTTGGTATCAGAGACAGGAAGACAGAATGCAGCAGATTGTCGTACTCGCGCTCCTCTTGGGCCTCGTTTGCCTCCTCCATGGAGTGCCCTTGCTTCCCGAACCTCTCTTCCCCACACAGGAGAACTTCGACCTGACTAAGGTCAGAGTGTCTTCTGTTTCTCAGACCATGGATCTGTCTCTCGCCTTATCTGATCTATTAGTCATAATCAGTAGAGTAATTGGTTTGAAAATTCTTCGTAACGTTACTTGATGGCCAAATGGCCAATAGACTGATTCGGTTGAGTTGTCAAGCTATGCAGATTTTGTGATTTTAGTGTGTTTATACGCCTCAGATGTCTAAATACTTGCTGTTCCCAGTACAGTATTACAGGTTGTTAAAACCTTTCCATCTGTCTCTCTATTGGTCAGTTCATGGGGAAGTGGCATGATATTGCGGTAGCGTCCACCTGGCCCTGGATGCAGCGCCACAAGGGAGATGCAGCCATCGGAATCCTGGAGCTGCAGGCCAGCAGCACCGAAGACAAAGTCAGCATGACAAGGAGCATGAATAAGTGAGGTTACACACACACACACAGACACACACACACACATACATTGATATTCGTGTCTCTGAACTGTACCTAATAATGGAACTGGATTCACCATAGCTTTAAAGACCCAATGCAGTCAAACTTCTGTTTGAGACGAACGCTGTAAAAGTGAGATTCTTTTGTAAAAAATCAGTGTTATTACATGTTTGTTGGTTAAATAAAATGCAATTACACAGGACGTTCTAATCAGCAGGTTTTGTATGGGTGGAGTTTAGGCTTGCCTGGTGACATCACCAGGCAGTATAAGTTATTAAACCAATAACAAAGAGTTCCAAATCTCTGCCAATAACAGCTAGTTTTCAGGTTACATATCCCTCCAATTAGGCCCCTCACTCAGACCAATCCCAGACAGTTCTACCTAATTATTGTTTGAGGAATAGTTTTTTTAGATTTGAATTAAAAACAGTAAGGTACTTAATTGTTAAGCAGATATTGAGATTAAAACGTCTGCATTGGCCTTTAATTCAATATATGCTGTGTGTGTGTGTGTGTGTGTGTGTGTGTGTGTGTGTGTGTGTGTGTGTGTGTGTGTGTGTGTGTGTGCATGTGTGTGTGTGTGCATCTGTGTGTGCGCATGCGTGTGTGTGTGTGCATGTGTGTGCATGTGTGTGTGTGCATGTCTGTGTGTGCGTGCGTGTGTGTGTGTGCGTGCGTGTGTGTACGGCGCGTGTGTGTGTGCGTGTGTGTGTGTGTGTGTGTGTGCATGCGTGTGCGTGTGTGTGTGTGTGCACGTGCAGGCACGGGACATGTCAGCAGATCTCTGGTGATTACAAGCTGACCGACACACCTGGAAGATTCACCTACCACATCGCCAGTAAGTCTGTTTGTCACTTCCTCTCCTCAACCATGTCTGAAAACTTGACCTTCCCTGTCCTTGTTTTCTTAAGTCCTTTCAAAGCTAATTGGAGGAGAATGTTCAAGGGAGGTACCTTGGATCCTCTCCTACAATGCGCTTTGAGAGGAATTAAGGAAACAAGGACAGCTAGTAACGGAGGAAGCAAGGATGTGACAGCTAGTAATGTCTCCATACGCAGCCTGTGTATTTTTGTAATCGATGAGAGGTCAACGGTGAGAGGTAATGGGCATTGTGTGCTATATTTATGCTCGTACTCTCCTACCATATAAGTCCATGTTTCCTTCATGCAGAGTGGGGGGCTGATGTTGATGCCTATGTGGTTGACACTAACTATGATGAGTACGCCATCGTCATGTTCAGTAAACAAAAAACAGAAGGCGAGAAGACAAAGTCTGCCAAGCTATACAGTGAGTGTCACTCCAGTGTCCTTTATTTAACCTCACACCACTGAGACAGTAGCCTGGTACCAGATCTGTTTGTGCTGTCTTGCCAACTCCTTTGGTTGTAATTATGATTGTCACGACAACGGCCATAGGATTTGGCTATACAGTCAATCAAAACCAATTGATTTGGCTATAGAGCAGCACAAACACAAATATGATAATGACTATAGGAGTTGGCAGGTCCACAAACAGATCTGAGACCAGGCCTCTCAGACACAGCTATAGTGTTGTTATATTCAGCAGCAGAAGATCTGATCTGAGACCAGGCCACTCAGAAACAGCTATAGTGTTAATTATATTAAGCAGTAAAAGTCAATTAGAATGCTGCCTCTTTCAGGTCGCACCATGGAACTGTCACCCGCTATCCTGGAGGACTTCAGGAGGCTGGTGAGGGAGCAGGGCATGGATGACAACACAATCATCATCAAACAGAACAAAGGTAGAGGCACACACACAGGGACCAGAAATCGGCCTTGGCATTTCTAAATCGGCCTTGGCATTTTCCTTCAGGCCCCCATTATTAGCCGAATATTTATAATTTTGCACAAAAAAACAAAGTTAAACAGGCCCACTGGGCAAAATATGGACCAGCCAGTCCGCCCCTGCACACACATGCACAAATACATCCACTATGTGTCTGGACATTGTTTGACCTTTGAACTCCTGTCTCTGTCCACAGGGGATTGTGTACCAGGAACAGAGCCTGTAGCATCAGAGCCTCAGCCTGAGATCACAGCACCGGTACTTCCTGTATTAAATTATTCAATGTTGAAGTTGTACCGCGTGACAGAGTCTGGGATTATATCGAAAAGTGGCTTTGGTTAAAGGCATTACAGAAAGTAAATCAACATTTTCCTCAATGAAAAGCATTGAAGATAATTGGAATTGGAATTTCAGTATACTTCCTGAATTGATTGGAATTAAAATGAAATTTACACCAACCCTGCTGAGTACTCACCTGTCTGTCTGTCCCCAGAGAGCCAAGAGGAACATAGTCCTCCCTGAGTTGCCCGCTGAGGAGGGTTCTGGTGCCGGAATCATGAAGTTCAGGAGTGAAGGTGAGAGTGCATGGTGGGCCTGCTAGGCCCTTGACCTCTACATTGAAGGTACGTTTTAGCATCAGCTCTGTGTGGGTCTAGTCATTGAATGGCTAGAAGCTGCTAGAACACATTTTTGGTGTAGCTCCGGACAAACATAGCTAATTAAACTCATTCAAGAATCCGGTGTGCTTGTCCAGGCCTACAATAGAAGCGAGTACTGTTAGGGATACTGGAGGACTGAAGTTGAGTAACACTCATGTATATTACATGTAATTACAGTGTACGGTGGAGTCCGAAATTATTCCCACTATTGATAACGACAAGCAAAAATGACTGTATAAAATAAATAATTCAAAATACTGAGCTATATCATATGCTCAAATAAATTGTGAAATTATTTTATTTATACTAATACAATTGCTCAGAAAAATAGATTTTGTTTAACTTCTTGAGGACTGGGTGGCAGTATTGAGTAGCTTGGATAAAAAGATGCCCAGAGTAAACTACCTGCTACCCAGGCCTAAAAGCTAGAATATGCATATAATTAGTAGATTTGGATAGAAAACACTCTGAAGTTTCTAAAACTGTTTGAATGATGTCTGTGAGTATAACATAACTCATATGGCAGGCAAAAACCTGAAAAAAAATCCAACCAGGAAGTGGGAAACCTGAGGTTTGTAGTTTTTCAAGTCATTGCCTGTCGAGAGATAGCTGCGTTCCATTACATTTCTACAGACAAAATAATTCACCGGTTGAAACATTACTGAAGATTTATGATAAAAACATCCTAAAGATTGATTCTATACTTTGTTTGACATGTTTCTACGAACTATAATATGACTTTTTGTCAGAATTTTTGCCTGGACCCGCTCCTCCTGAGTTTGGATTTGTGTACTAAACGCGCAAACAAAAAGGAGGTATTTGGACATAAATTATGGACTTTATCGAACAAAACAAACATTTATTGTAGAACTGGGATTCCAGGGAGTGCATTCTGATGAAGATCATCAAAGGTAAGTGAATATTTATAATGCTATTTCTGACTTCTGTTGACTCCACAACACGGCGGGTATCTGGACGAAAACAAAGTGGAGCAAGCTTTCAGGTCGCCCGCCCCAACCACAACAGTACACTTGGCTATCCACCCAGATAGGAAATGGCTACTTCTTCTTCATTTCTCAAAGGAAAAACATTAACCAATTTCTAAAGACTGTTGACATCTAGCGGAAGCGATAGGAACTGCAAGCAAGCGCCTTAGAAATCTAGATCCACATAGAAAACCCATTGAAAAGAGAGTGACCTAAAAACAAAAAATACTGGATGGTTTGTCCTCTGGGTTTCGCCTGCCAAATAAGTTCTGTTTTACTCACAGACATAATTGTAACAGTTTTAGAAACTTTAGAGTGTTTTCTATCCAAATCTACCAATTATTTGCAAATCTTAGCTTCTGGAATAGCAGGCAGTTTACTTTGGGCACACTATTCATCCGGACGTCAAAATAGTGCCCCCTAACCTTAAGAAGTAGGGGGTGAAAATTATTGACACTCCTGTTTTCAATACCTTTCAATACCTCACCTTGCGAGGATAACGGCAATGAGCCTTTTTCTAAAATGTTTTATGAGTTGGAGACCACACTGGGAGCGGTCTTAGACCAATCCTCCATACAGAATTGTTTATACCATTCAATTAATATATTTCTTCTGCACTCGTAGATACCAACCATTAGTCTGTGTGATTAACAGGGGGCTGAGCTAGAGCGTTGTTTGCAGAACAAGGACTTGGTCTTTTTACCAAAACCTCTGTAGAATCTGAATGTTTTGAGCTACAAAAGTCTCATGAATATGCACGTGTAACATGTTTTGCTCAATGACCTCACAAGCATCGTTAGAAGGTAAGAGGTTCTTCTACATTGAAGATCATAGTAAATCCCAGGATTTTTTTTTTTTTTTTACCTTTATTTAACTAGGCAAGTCAGTTAAGAACAAATTCTTATTTTCAATGACGGCCTAGGAACAGTGGGTTAACTGCCTGTTCAGGGGCAGAATGACAGATTTGTACCTTGTCAGCTCAGGGATTTGAATTTACAACCTTCTGGTTACTAGTCCAACGCTCTAACCACTAGGCTACCCTGCCGACATAGTGTCTATAATACTGTAAAGGGTTCTTCTACAGAGAAGGTCATAGGACATCCCAGGACATAGTGTCTATAATACTGTAAAGGGTTCTTCTACAGAGAAGGTCATAGGACATCCCAGGACATAGTGTCTATAATACTGTAAAGGGTTATTCTACAGAGAAGGTCATAGGACATCCCAGGACATAGTGTCTATAATACTGTTATAAGCTCACATAGGCGCTGTCACAAACTATTAACTCCACACAATTGTCACTGACTAGTTGGATATTAATTTCCCACTAAGCAAACCATTTCTGTACTTACACCATTCATAGAAATTCATTTTTATCAGGTTTCTGCTTTGCCAGACTTTTTTTAAACATTTGTCAAGAAAACTCATTGATCAAACTGTTCATGTCAAATGCATGTTCTACTTGTAGCCCCGGTTGTCCTGAAAGGGAAATGGTAAAACACTTCATTGTGAGGCTAAATAGATTTGGACATGCAGAACAAAGAAAGTCAGATAAATAAAAAGGGGATTTGTGATGGGGTCTCGGGACTGATAGGGTTAACCATTTCTTTGTGTGTGCTTGGGGTTATTGTCTTGTGGAAAATCCACTTGAGGCCAAGTTTCAACCTCCTGGCAGAGGCAACCAGGTTTTGGGCAAACATTATTGGGTACTGAGTAAAGTTCATGATGCCGTTGACCTTAACAAGGGTCCTACGGGCCTCCCGAGTGGCGCAGTGGTCTAAGCCACTGCATTACAATGCAAGCTGTACCACTAGAGATTCTTGGTTCGAGTCCAGGCTCTGTCACAGCCACCCACGTCCGGGAGGCCCATGGGGCGGCGCACAATTGGCCCAGCATCGTCCGGGTTAGGGGAGGATTTGGCCGGCAGGGATGTCCTTGTCCCGATGCGCAGCAACGACTCCTGTGGCGGGTCGGGCGCATTGCACGCATTGCAACAGTCACCAGGTGTGGCTGGCTTCCGGGTTAAGTGGGCATTTTATCAAGAAGCAGTGTGGCTTGGTTGGGTTGTGTTTCGGAGGACGCATGGCTCTCGACCTTCGCCTCTCCCTAGTCCGTACGGGGAGTTGCAGCAATGAGACTGTAACTACCAATTGGGGAGAAAAAAAGTGATAATAATTAAATAAAGCAAAATTGCCCCTTAACATCAAATATCCACTACCATATTTATTTAGTAGGTATGAAGTTATTTTCTGCTCATGCGTTCTCATTTCGATGCCTAACCCACCACTGGTGTGCGTGGCCAAAGACCTCTATTTTCATATCATCCATGTGCATTGGCACTTGGATTGAAACCAGTGCTTGGTCAGATGACATGAAAATATAGTTATTTGGCCATGCACACCAGTGTTGGGTGCCATTATCCTCGCTAGGTGAGGTATTGAAAGGGGTGTCAATTTTGACCGCTACATTTTTGAGAAAATAATTATTACTTATTATTAGTAAATCTCTTTCTCTGAGCAATTGTATTATGTATAAAATAATATAATTTCCCAAAGAAATGTAGCATACAGTATAGCTCGGTATTTTAATTATTTATTTTATACAGTTATTTTTGCTCATCTTTATCAAGGGTGTCAATCATTTCAGACCCCACTGTATGTCTATGGCTAAAACACACAATGCACCGCTTTACATCTCTCTACAGAGTCCTGTAACGCCGAGCCGGACGCAGGTCCCTGTTTCGGGATGGTGCAGAGGTACTTCTACAACTCTACCAGTATGGCCTGTCAGCTGTTCACCTACGGAGGCTGCATGGGCAACCAGAACAACTTTGTGACCGAGAGGGAGTGTCTCCAGAGCTGTCGCAATGAGGGTGAGTGGATAGAGTGTAACAGTGGTGGTTTTTCTGCTGGTGAACCACACTCGTGTTACGGGTCATCTTGTCTAAGAGCTTGAAACTTACGTTAGCTCCACAGAGCTAATGCCTTCACTTTAGCTCAGTGGGCTTATACAGTCCTGTAGGAGACACAGGCTTGACTTCTAACCTAGTTGATGATGTGATAATGCTCAACCCACTTCAAGAACCAATATGATGTTCATGCCCATAGACTACGTGTGAGACAAGATTGTCCCTCATGTCTTTCCTCCTGTCTGGTGTGTGTGTCTCTCTACAGCTGCCTGTAGACTGCCCATGGATTCTCGGCCCTGCACTGGACAGCCCAAGATCTGGGTCTTCCACTCAAACTCTGGTCTCTGTCTGGATAATAAAAAGGACTATTGCCAGGTCAACAGTAACAAGTTCTACTCCAAGAGGGAGTGTGAGGAGTACTGTGGGGTGATGAAGGATCCAGGTAAGAGACACACACATATTGTCTGTTATAACAAGGTTGTTTCCCTAGGCCTAGGGCAACACTGCCATGTCATTCTGATATCTTTTGGGATTACATGGTCAAGTTGTACTGATTGTGAAATTAAGTTTTTCCAACATATTTTTAGTGACACAAAAAAGGCATTATTTACCTGGTTTTAGTCTGCTTATCTGATGTGAATGTGCCTTTGTATTACAGGAGAAGGGGAGTTCCTCAAAACAAACTAAAGGAGATGAGAACACAGAACGTACAGCACAGATCAACCAAAGATCAACCACAGAACGTACAGCACAGATCAACCACAGAATGTACAGCACAGATCAGATCAATATGTTGATCAACAGTAACACACTATGGATATCATACATTACCATAGAGCACAATAAAATGATGGATGAACCTGCTTGGCATCATGTCTTCTGTAAACTTGATCTTGACTTTGTGCTGTTGAGTTTATAGTATGTTTGGTTAACTGCCACCAACTGAATGCAGATGATACACCCAGTCATAGATGTAATATAAAGGTATATATTAGGGAAAGTTATTGTTCAGCCAAATATATACAATATACAATATACTGTATTTCTTGAAATGTGTATTATGGTGGGATCTGATGACCAGTGAATGAGTAACCAGCAGAGGGCGATGTTGCTCCATTTACAGTGACAGCCGTCTCCTAAATCTCTCCTCCCCGTCTAGTGCTGCTCTGCTTGGCCCAACCAAGGAACGACTGGATCGGTGCTAGCTTCCTGCTCCTGTTCCCAGAGTTCCCGGCTGCTCTCTGCGCTGCGTTCCGCTGGCCGTAGAATGCTGGGAATATCCGGAGAGGAAAAGGGAACTGACAGCATGGAGGGACCATCTGTACAAGAGCACACCACCTGGTCGGACGGAGAGAGATGGCAAACAAATACACCACTGGGCCAGCTAGGGACTTTAGCACAGACAACTCTCACACAAATAGTAGCACATGGCTCAGTAGACCATACAGTTTAACTTTCAGACAGAAATAAAATACAATACACATTCCCTCTTAGAGTCAGACACAATGATATATTCACCAAAAAGTGATCAGTCGGTGAGTTTCCTAGAATTTTTCACTTTCTCACGCAAGCATGCATTCAGTGTATGTGAACGCACACACACATGCACAGAGAGAGACAGAGAGAGAGACAGAGAGAGGCAGAGAGAGAGAGAGATAGAGAGAGAAGTCTTACAGACTGACCAAATATGCTGCTGAGATCTACTCACACAGAGCACACATACTAAACATACACTGAACAAAAAATATAAACGCAACATGCAAAATGTTTACTGAGTTACAGTTCATATGAGGAAATCAGTCAATTGAATAAATTCATCATAGATCTATGGATCTCACATGACTGGGAATACAGATATGCATCTGTTAGTCACAGATACCTTAAAATAAATGGGTCTCACAAAGGGCCTCAGGATATCGTCACGGTATTTCTGTGCATTCAAATTGCCATCGATAAAATGCTATTGTGTTGGTTGTCCGTAGCTTATGCCTGCCAATACCATTCCCCAACACTACAATGGGGCACTGTTCACAACATTGACATCAGCAAATCGCTCGCCCACATGACGCTATAAACGTACGTGGTCTGCGGCTGTGAGGCCAGTTGGATGTACTGCCAAATTCTATAAAAGAACGTTGTAGGTGGCTTATGGTAGAGAAATGAACATTCAATTATCTGGCAGCTTTGGTGGACAGCTCATGAAACATGGAACCAACACTTTCCATGTTGCATTTATATTTTTGTTCAGTGTACATAGTGAGCAAACATAGACCTGCAGCCTTTTCAAGCGGGAGTTAATGCACCGACCCCCTTTACGTGTGAGGAAATGAAAACAATCCCTCAATGCTGATATATGCCTCCTTTAAAACAATATTTCAGTGTTAGCTATTGTAGTTGAAGTTTCAGTGTAGTTGGCATTGAAGTTGGCTATTTAATTGTAGTTTGCCCTGTTTTTTTTTAACACTTTCAGTATAGTCTTTCAAATGAAAAGGAAGTGCAATATCCCTTTCTGTTACAGCAGACTGTTACTAATGAGAGACTGACACACACACACACACACACACACACACACACACACATACACACACACACACACACACACACACACAAACACACACAAAGTGGCAGAAAAAGACGTCAACTGTGACTGTCCGACAGACATGCTCACAGTATTTGCTGTTTGACCAACAAAAAAAAGAAGAGTTCCCATGAAAATCCTCAGGATGTTTTCTATCAGCTTTGGCAAGTGAGACCAGTGGAAAGCAAAGACACATGAAACTGTGAGACTTCAACACTTTTGGCAGAAAGTGCACCTTGCTTTCTCACAGAAGCTTAAGAGTCTGACAGTCTGAGCTGAGTGAATCACATAAGTGTTGTCGGTTAAGTCCAGCAGGTTTGGGTTTGTTGGAGCTCTACTCTATATGCAGTGACCCAAGTCATAGACTGTTATCTCTGCTACCGCACGATATGCGGTACCGGAGTGCCAAGTTCAGGACCAAAAGGCTCCTTAACAGCTTCTATCCCCAAGCCAAAAGACTGCTACCACCCGGACTAATTTCATTG